>NC_056729.1:700677066-700754566 GCF_019279795.1 Protopterus annectens | reverse complement strand
GGGAGCATGTTATTGATGTGATATGAGCTGGAAAATTCTTTTTTTTACAAAAAAACATATTTTGTCAGTTTGTGAGGGACACAGGTAAAAAAAAAACTTGTTTCAAGATTTCCCATTACTTTTTTATGCAATTGCAGCTTTCCAGATGTCAGGAAGAACATTTGCAGTAAAATGTATTATGTCCAGACCTATAATGGGGAAGCCAGCTGGCTATTCAACAGGCAAAATTAGGGTTGATGTTGAGTTATATTAGCTTATCAGTACTGCCAGCATGGCAGAGTGCATCAAAGGCTTGACTAAGTATGGGTAGGTATTATATATGAAATGGATGCCATCTATAACTTGGTCAACATTACTGAACAAAGTAATCTGTTTAGGAGACAGGATATGCCTTTCACAAAGCTGAATTAATTAGAGTCCAGGGCCAGGATATTACATATGTCTAAGTTAAAGGATTCAGATATGATACACTCCATAACAGTACATATAATAATATTTTTGGTTGCCTGGATCATAATGGTAAGGCCACTGTGACAGCTTTCCAAGACATCTGGATTGTGTCCTATATGGAGGGTGAGGTTAAACAAAGACTAAGTAGAGGTTCAGATAGGCTGTATTTTGTGCAGATATGAGACAACCTGGTTTGTTATCAAAGCCCAGGGTAGTACTGCACTTGGTTTTAGAAAAAACTGACATGACTTAATTGAAAGTGATTTGTGAGAGGAAGACATTGTGGAGTAGAGGAACAAAAGAAGGATAGCGTGAGATGGAGGCAAATTTATATGATAGGATTTTGGCTACTGACTCAGGATCAGAATGCATAATGTTGTAACATTGCTGGGAATTACTTCTAAGTTTGCTAACAAAAGATGAAATAGGTTCTTTTGGTTCACTTTAATGGAAAAGCAAGCCTAAGTTCATATTCAGCCTTGCCTTTTATAATGGTAGACTTGAGGTTCTTACTAACTTGACTTAGGTCTTTTATTGTGGTGTAGAGAGAGGGACAGAGAGAATTTTATTACAGATGGTAAGTAGTTTCTTCTATTAGTGTACAATTTGTTAAAGTGAATTAAAAAATATAGTATAAGGTTCTGCTCTTAAATCTCTTAAATTTCTTACTGTTTTTTGGAGCTGATAGGAATGGCCTTCTCAATACACTTTTATGCACATGTAGAAGTCAGAGGTGAAACTGGCAGCTTTGGGAATGAGACTGCCAAGAGCAGGATTATTTCTGAACTTTTCTAGGGCCTGAGATCAGGTTAGGTTTAGAGAAATATCTAAAGAATACAAGATTTGGAGGTTTTAAAGAAGAAGAAAACAGATTTAAGTTCAAGGATAACAAGACACATAAACATGCAGAGTAGGGTGCAAGCAAGGGCAGTGTTTTTCAGGATAATATCAAGAATATTAAAACCTCTTGGGGAAGGTAGACAATTTGTTCAAGAGAGCTGGCATTGATAAAATCTAGACAATGCTAAGCATATTTGTTATTAGTGGCAAAGGGATGCCAGTTGTTGATTGGGTAGTAAAGATACTCAGTAGAATAGTGTTAGAATATATATATATATATATATATATATATATATATATATATATATATATATATATCTCCTCTAGCAGTTTGGGGCAATTTTCATGGTCAGTGGAAGATGCAGAGGGGAATCTGTAGTTAACAATTATAGGATATATAGTTTTATTAAGGGTAATTTAAACATGTATAAGTTCTAGGGTGATGTAATTGGGGATTTGACTACAGATGATGAAATCTTGGATAAATACAGACACATCCTCACAATTGTGATTTTAAATGAATAGTAGTCACAACCCAAGTATACAGGGAATACTTGTAATACATTGAAACCAGGTTTCATTAACTATGCAGATATGAATGTAGTTGAGATTCAGATGGGCCCCATGCTTGGAACTGTTTTTTTTTCAGATTCTTAATATTATGTAGTACCAACTTAATTTAGTCTAACTTAAAATTTACTGTGTTAAGATGTCGAGGAGACAGGCTCTGCCTAAAAAGGCACTATGGGGGCAGCAAAGGTTTTAATCAGTAGGCTAAAACATTTACAGTATATGAGTAATTTCCTAGTCTTTTCCCCACCACTATCACATTCTTCACAGAAGGAAAACTAGGAAAATTAGAAGGTCAAGGAGCTGATATTTCTGAACTTTGATTGGTGGGATCCCAAATAATCAATTGTTAGGATTATTACTATCTGAGAAGGGAAGTCATGAGCCCAGACCTTCTGACCCTTCAACTTCTCCTCTAAGAGTCATCTGAGAAAGACCTCTTCCCATTTTCATTTCATCCAATGGACAGTACCTAAAATGAATTATTATCCTGATCTTCTAAAACAACAGAAAATATGTGAAATTAAACAGAAACAGTCTCTTGATATTTACCTTACAACTCTAGTTTTCACAAAAAAGCAAGTCAACCATATCTACATGCCCCCTCATAAAATGAAAGTTTCCAAAATTTTAAAATTAAATGTTCAAGTATAAGACTATCCTTTCAGTCATAGCTATCTCCTAGACATAATGGACACAGCAGTATATTTAACTTAAAAGCAGAATAAGCTGCAATTATAAGCACATATGTGGATGCATGGGGTGATGCAGAAGCTGCATTCAACACAATAACAGCTGCTTTGCATTTATCTTCCCAATACATGTTCTGAAGCATAGGTATAGCCTGGAAAATCACAATATTCTGATGGATGGCTGTTTATAACAACAAATTCAGCCACTTTCTTGGATAGTACACCCAAACATGATCCCAGTTAATATCATTAGGGATAATATATAATTACTGACCATGGAATGGGTAATACCAAACTCTAACCAAATGGTATAGATTAATTTGAGCATAAAAAGGGAGACTGGCTAGGCTTAAAATGGTCCAGAAGACCTATAAACCTGTATGTCTTCTTTTTGCCTACAACACTGAATTAAACATAAGCATTTCCCAAACTTTGCCTGCAAAAGATTCATTTACTCCTGATACAGACTGTGACACCAGGGAAATACTGCCAGTCCAGCTATCTGGAATTTTGAATATAATTATATGTCACCTGCAAATATTAATATAATTTAAATAGAAATGTGACACTGTCAGCCCAGCTATCTGGAATTTTGTAAATAATCATATGTCATTTGTGAATAGTAATATGATTCACATGCTTGCCCTACAAATGTAAGAGAACTGTATGTTATGTACTGAACTTCAAGAATGTAACCACAGTGTACCCTACTGGAAAATAACAGACATGTATATAAACTATATGCCTGTGCAAAAGTATGTTTTAATAGTAGAAGCTGGAACATACAGAGTTAACTTGCAAGGCTTCAAGAAAATAGGTTGGAATCAGAATGTTTTACAATTGTGTTATCTGTCAGTAAGCAGACACAATGTATAGAGTTACAGGTTTTCCTGTTGTCTTGAAACAGAAATAATTACTAGGTTTCAAATGTAAAAGTGTTTGTTTTATGACTTCCATTTCTGAGGAAATATTTGAGAGATATATATTTTTCACACAGAAATGCTAAATTTTGTTAACGTTTCTGTTATCCTGGGAACTGAAGTCAGTTGACAAAGAGTGATGTCATCTGAGCTAACCCAGCAGTAATACTGAATATTATTTATTTATTTATTTATTTATTTATTTATTGCATTTGTTAACTGGGGAAGTCCACTGGACCTGGAAAGAGCACATTTTCAGTGGAGACCGGGGGAGAAAAGCTCCATATTAATTTAAGAACTCTCTCAGAGAGAAAGTTTGTGCATTTTGTATCTTGTCTTGGACCTAGCAAGAACATCCACTCATCTGCATTTGTCTTGCTAATAGTAAGTAATTAGGGTACAGTGATATCTCTTCGATATAGCTAGGAATATAGTAAAGGTTAGTTCAGATGTTTTCTGTATTTATTTGAGACTGTCCTGCAATGTTGTTTAAAATATTTCCTGTGATTCTGAACTCTGTAGTTACTGTGTTGTTTGAGTAATGTCTTGTTCTTTTATTATTTATTATTAAATATAGAGATATTTAAGCTCTTAGCGTACTTGATATGTATTTGGTGACACTGTGTAGGCCACTCCAACAGCCTTGCTCTTTGCCACACTTACCATTTGGATAATGGTAACATTACACATTAGGATTGGGCACCCTTTGTAAGGGCTTTAGAGTAGCTGATAAGTAGTGGTTGGTGGTAGTGATAACTACCTTATAGTCTGGGCAGAAGGGGGCATAGCTAGTAAACCTGTGCCAGCCTTCCCAGAGGAGTGTATGTGTGTTTGCATATAAATCAAATCTCAAAGTGTGTGTGTGTGTGTGTGTGTGTGTGTGTGTGTGTGTGTGTGTGTGTGTGTGTGTGTGTGTGTGTGTGTGTGTGTGAGCTACAGTGTTGGAGGTTTTGGCTTGACCACTCAGCTGAGATCTTCACCCTATAGCTGTGTCAGTCGAGAGTCTTATTGGGGATCTGGAGAAAGAGGCAGAAACCAGCCTCAGACTGACTGTGATCTCTGTGTGCTCTTAAGGAGAATTGTACTTTACTGTGTGTGTACTTGTCATCCTCCCAATTTGTATGTCCCTCACTGGTGCTAGTGGTGAGGATTGAGGCTCCTTGATTACTGAGTCAGTGCAGGGGCATCACACAGACTATGGGATTTTAGGTAGTGAACATAAAGAGTAATGCCAGTTCTACCTTTTAATAATTTTATACCCTTTTAAACCACAGTTTTTCCCAATGCTTCAAAACACTTGCACCAAACAGGTAAAGGGGCTGAGGAACTAGAAGCACACTAAAGTAAACATTTCAGAGCAAACTTTCCCCACCTACGATAATTCAATCAGTTTTCCAATTAAAATGCACACCTATCAGCTTCAAGATTATACTGAAATAAAGTTCATAGGAGGTTACTAGGGTAGCGGCTATAGAGCCTTTGCAAGCCTAGCCATGTTTATCCCAAGTATCCCATTTGTTCATTTTGGGTAGTTAGCACAACAAATTTATGAGCAGAGTGGGTCTGTGATCAACACCAACTACCCCTATCCATGAGGGACATAGGTGACACCCCAGGGGTGAATTTGTGGTCTCCCATCTAGTTATCAACATTACATTTGAATGAGTCATGGAGGAGCTCTGTTTTACATGAATAAGAAGTCTATTCTAGAGAAGCAGCAGTCTCTGGGAGCCATATATGTATTTCCAGCATGTTCTGTTAATATCACAAGCTAGGTTGAGATCCCTAGAGTTAGTGAATCTTGTGCCATTTGACTTGTGGATGTGCAGCATTTCCATTAGGGCAGGGTGGGATATTGCCCTATAGGCCAAGCACAAGTCACCTCTCAGCAGCCTGTAAGATACAGAGTTTATTGGGGAGCAACTCTGTCTTCAATCAGACTGAGCTCATAGTGTCATCTTCATCATCATTTCATGACCTTCATCAAAGACCACAACTAGAAGAAAGCAAAGAGCTTTTTTTTGCTTTTTGTCCTCCTGTTGATTATTTAATGACTTCAACATTGCATAGTTCATCAATAAAATATTTTTGCAGACTTTTTAATCGGAGTTGCTGGCTACTGAGACTTGTCTGCATATATCAACTGGACACAAGCTGATTTAAGTATACTTTTCTCTGCACTTATTTAAGATTTGAGTCTGTAAATATTGTGTGTCTTTGATTCAAGAAATATTGTGTGTCTCTGTCTCTCTGCAGTGAAGTTGCCTGAAGTGTGAAAAAGTGTAGCCATCTGAGCTCATTGAAAGTTGTTAGACTGCTTTGAAATTCCTGTGTAAGTGTTAGTTAGCCTGGGGGTTTCTGCTAGCATTAAAATCTGTGTTGGTTGCATTTCTAGTAATCATTTTAATCAGAGTTGCTGACTACTGAGACTTGTCTGCATATATCAACTGGACACAAGCTAATTTAAGTATACTTTTCTCTGCACTTATTTCAGATTTGAGTCACTAAATATTGTGTGGATTTGATTCAATAAATATTGTGTGTCTCTGTCTCTCTGCATTAGTTCCCCACCCCTCTTCCCTGTTTCCTGTTGTGGTGTTAATCTTGGTGGCTTTGGAATTGCCCACCCCTGCTGTAAATCTGTTTTTGCACACTCCTCCTGGACCCATCTTATTTGCTCACTCAACTGAGTACAGAGAGATCATATTTTCATTTCAGATACTCCTACCAGTCCCATCTCTTCTGTAGTGTACAGAGAGAGCACTACGGAAGGACATTCCCCTATAGTATCTTAATCTGCTCTGTTTCCTCCCTCTCCAAGAAAAAAAAATTGCACTTCATTGGCTTTACTGTATTTGTGTTTCTTCCTACTTTATTACCTTATTTTGCTTTTGCCTCTTCTTAAAAGTACTCAATTGAATTTATTCCGCTGCCTTTATTACTGCTTGTTAGTAGCCTGATTAAATTGTAACTGTTATTCTAAGGCCCTTGGTTTAAGCACTTGGGCTTCAAACCAGTTGTTTTACATTAAGGAGGTTTGTGGTCTGCACTGTTGTGGCAGGACAGGTAGCGTACATCCTTCTAAGTTGGGAACTTCTGATTGAAGGCTCAGTGTCTGTTATTCTAAAAGTGTATTAGTTCTAGGTTAAGCACTTGGGCTTCAGGCCAGTTACTTTACATTAAGAAGGTTTGTGGTCTGCACTCTTGTGGGAGGAGAGGCTAGATTCTGCCCTTCTGAGCTGGGAATTTCTGGTTAAAGGCTTATTGCACATGCTTACTTGAAGTGTTTCTTTCTGAAATCAGTACGCCTTGTTTGCTGTAGCATAGACTAGATTCAGGCCGGCTGGACCTAGCTTTGTTTGTATAACTTGTGCACTACTCCAGACCGTCTTTTTTTGAGAAGGTTTCTCTGTACCCTAGTGGCAGGACTGTGCAGTTAGAACTTGTCTAATTGAAGACTGCTGGAACAGGGCACAGTTTTAAGCTTTTTAAGTGGTTAATTGGGTAAAGTGTTATTTTGATTGTATCTGCTCTATTTTTCTGAAAAAAAAAATATATATATACATATATATATATATATATATATATATATATATATATATATATATACACTTGTTTCCCAACTTTCTGAACTAGTATAGTCCAGTTTTTAGGTCACTGCTGAATCCAGGGCTGTGTTACAAGTTTTTCTGTTGCCCATTCCTTACTTGGATAGAAGGAAGTTTCTCTGTTCACCTGTGAGAGAGGGGAGCTTTGAGCAGCCTATCTGTCCCTGGATGAGTGGTTTCAACCCAGAAGTTAGTAGTTTATTGGCCATTTTGGGCTAATTTCTATCTCTTTCACTTCCCTGCTATAAAAACTGCATTTGCGCAGTTTTTGCACTTGTATTCCACTCAACAAGTGCCTTCCAGGTGTTCTGCAGAGTCTACAGGAGCAGAGAGACAAAAGCGAGTTTGGAGTGATTAAGCATCATTTTTCTGCTTTTCTTTCTGTCAACTAATTCCGCCTAAAACACCAGTTTTTTTTAGCATTTCTGTGATTCAAAAAGTTTGTTATTGCTACATACTGTACTTATTTGCTGCCTGCAATTGAATTAAGTCATTTTTGTGTTTAAATAATCTATTTAACTGCTGTAGGCTACACACTAAAGTGCAATAGCCTTGTCTGTGCATTTAAAGTGTTGTTTTGATTGTATCTGCTCTATTTTCTGTAAAAAAAAAAAACAAAGAAAACAAAAAAATATACTTGTTTCCCACCTTTCTGAACTAGTGTAGTCCAGTTTTCAGGTTATTGCTGAATTCAGGGCTGTGTTACAAGCTTCTGTGTTGCCCATACATTACTTGGATAGAAGGAAGTTTCTCTGTTCACCTGTGAGAGAGGGGAGCTTTGAGCAGCCTATCTGTCCCGGGAGGAGTGGTTTCAGCCCAGAAGTTAGTAGTTTATTGGCCATTTTGGGCTAATTTCTATCTCTTTCACTTCCCTGCTACAAAAACCGCATTTACGCAGTTTTTGCGCTTGTATTCCGCTCAGCAAGTGCCTTCCAGGTGTTCTGCAGAGTCTACAACAGCAGAGAGACAAAAGAGTGACTTTGGAGTGATTAAGTATCATTTTTCTGCTTTTCTTGCTGTCTTAACAAATTCTGCCTAAAACACCATTTTTTTAGCAAATCTGTGATTTAAAAAGTGTGTTATTGCTACATATTGTACTTATTTGCTGCCTGCACTTGAATTAAGTCATTTTATAGCTTCATAGGTTCATAGGTTGGTACTGGGCTATCTGCCCAAAGGCATATATTAGCCCAGCCACGCTGTGCGATATTCACCGCCCCTTTAGTAGTTCCCTAGACCATTGTACTAGCAGCTAGTACCCTTGGCCACTATCTAGTAGTGCTGTTGGTGTGATCCCCGGTGTGAACTTTCTGTTACCCATCCACTCATCAAGGTTCCTCTTGAAGAGTGATAGTGAGGGGCTCTGTCTTATGTAGATCGGGACCTTGTTCCATAGTAAGGGAAGTCTCTGCGAAGGGAATCTATCCCTCCAGCATGTTCTATTCATCGTTGTGTTGAGGTTTATATCCCTAGAGCATGTAGCTCGAGTACATTTGGTTTTGCTACGATGGAACAAGTTCAACAATTCTGGGTTGGACATGGTTCTGTACGTTAGACAGAGATTGCCTTTGAGAAAGCGGTATGCAGCAGAGAACAGTCTTAGCTTTTTCAATCGTGCTGCATAGGGCAACTGTTTGAGGCCGGTAATCCTCTTGGTTAGGTACCTTTGTGGTCTCTCCAGTTGCTGGAGATGTCTAGTCAGGTACATTCCAATTGGTGCATTGTACTCAATAATGGGTCTGATGAGGGAAGAGTAGAGGGGCACCATTACATCCTTAGAGCTTGATGCGAACCCTTTCGTGATCAGATGGGTCACATAGAAGGATTTTCTAACCACTTTGGCAACATGGTTATCAAAGGAAAGCTGACTATCTACTTGGGTCCCTAGATCCCTTATTTCTTCTTCAGATTTCAGGGGATTACCTCCTATGTTGTAGTTTGTGGTTACTCTGTTTTTTCCAAAGGGGATTACTACGCATTTTTTTGCATTTAGCTTGAGACCATGGCTTTGACACCATGCATCAGTCTCATTTAGGCCCTTCTGGAGGATCTCTATGTCGGTTGGAGACTCTATTATAGCACCCTGTTTGCAGTCGTCCACAAACTTAGTCAGCTACAGCCCTTCCGTGCTTGCCTGTACTTCTGAGAAGTATATGCCAAACAGGACGGGCCCCAGGACAGAGCCCTGAGGCACACCACTCATTACTGGTCTGGATTCTGACATAGATCCCGCTACTCTTACTTTATGGGATCTGTCTGAGAGCCAGTTTGCGATCCATCTTGTGACGTAAGAGTTTATGCCCAGGCTGGTGAGCTTATCAATAATACCTGAATGGGGAATGGTGTCAAATGCTTTAGCAAGGTCAAGATAAGCCATGTGTATCTCCTTTCCCTTATCTATAGCCAGAGTAACTGTCTCAAAGAAATCCACCAGGTTCAGGAGGCATGATCTGCCCTTGACAAAGCCGAACTGTGTAGGGTCCAGTGACTGGAGGTTCCCAATCTCTTCATTTATGAGTTCCATAATGATTTGCTCCATAGTCCTATAGATCAGACTGGTCAGGCTTATTGGTCGGTAGTTCCCAGGGTCAGTTGTGGCCCCAACCTTGTGCAGCAGGACCACCATTGCCGTGCGCCATTCTATGGGCACATATTCTGTGGAGAGGCTGAGACTGAACAGGGTATTAAGATGCGGGGTTAATTCCTTTTGGAGCTCGCGTATGAAACAGGAGGGGACACCATCTGGTCCCATGGAGGCAGTGTTTTTAGCTTTATATAGAGCCTTGTTAACCAACGTATCAGTAATAATTGACTTACACAATCCCCTAGAATGGTAATAGGCCCTGTAGGTGGTGAGGGTGGGGAGAAATTTGCACTGAACCTGTCAGCCAAGATGTTGGCAATGTCAGAAGGGTCAGTGTATTTTGTTCCATTTTGTACTAGCTCAGAACAGACCTGAGCGTTGCCATTTAGGTTTTTGATTTTTGTGTTTAAATAATCTGTTTAACTGTTGTAGGCTACACACTAATGTGCAATAGCCTTTTCTGTGCATTTAAAGTGTTGTTTTGATTGTATCTACTCTATTTTCTGAAAAAAAATAAATATATATATATATATATATATATATATATATATATATATATATATATATATATATATACTTGTTACCTGCCTTTCTGAACCAGTATAGTCCAGTTTTCAGGTTATTGCTGAATCCAGAGCTGAGTTACAAGTTTCTGTGTTGCCCATACCTTACTTGGATAGAAGGAAGTTTCTTTGTTCACCTGTGAAAGACGGGAGCTTTGAGCAGCCTATCTGTCCCTGGAGGAGTGGTTTCAGCCCAGAAGTTATTAGTCTATCGGCCATTTTGGGCTAATTTCTACCTCTTTCACTCCCTGCTATAAAAACGCATTTGTGCGGTTTTGCGCACCAGGCAGCGACGTTTAGCTAGAGTTAAACTATTCTCGGCTCCACAAAGTGTACTCTTCAATTTTTCCCTTGGAACTAGACAAACCTTCAACTTTAGCACTCAATCCATTCATTTTACAGTCAAGCACTTGCTTAAAACTCATAGCAAGCACTAATTAACCCTAGCACTAGACCCCCCTATACTGTTCAGAAGGACAAGGCTCTCTATTCATCCCCACCAGCCAATCAGAAAAACAGCTTACTCTACCTATTCAGGCATGTCCAAAGGGCAGTTTCCGGTGTACTCTCCAGTCCAATTGGTGAATCTGGGCATTTTGACGCAATGTTACAACTGCCTCATGTACACAGACAACCCTCTCCTCCTACCACCAAACACTAATATATGCGAGAGATGCAATTATACAGCCAAACTGGAGGCAAAGCTCTCTCAACCCAAGACTGGAACTGACAGTCAAGAGGAGAAGGGTAATACTTGCAACACACTACCAGTCTCACATAGACCTAATAAACCAACACCGGCAAATAACACACATGAATACATGAAAACATACTCAGAGGCTCTAAATAAAAATCTGCAAAAGCAACAGAGACTTCCAAAGCAGACATCCAAGCAACCTCCACACCCCATTACAAACCATGAAACACATACTTCACATAATCAGTGTGCCACATAAACACAGCCCTTAACGCAAAATAACATACCCAACACACTAGTAATAGGTGACTCTATAGTCAGGCACACTGATGTCCCACTAACTAGGCTGGACAAGGAGAAGGTTACAGTTAGCTGCCTGTCGGGTGCCAGGATCCACCACATAACACAAGCACTCAGGTCACTCCAGAACAAGTACAAATACAACTCTGTCATTATCCATATTGGTGTGAATGACCTGAGATGTACCTCCCTGGACTACATGAAAAGAGACATGGAAGAGCTCTCTGATCATGTAGCCCAGGCCGGTATGACCCTGACCCTGAGTAGCATCCTGCCCTCACCAAGAATGATGCCACAGTATAAAGAAAAAAATGATCAATTTCAACAATTGGCTAAGTTTCTGGTGTCATTCCAAGGGGATCCAGTATCTGTCCACCTGGGATGACATGCTCAACAAGCCAAGTGGTTTTGCAAGAGATGGCTTGCACCTGTCACCTTTAGGCTTTTGAATACTGGCCAATGCTCTTGCCGCCCCCATAGTGCCTTTTTTAGGCAAGGCTCAAAAGACAAACCCACCACCATAAATAGCACAAGTAACCAAAAACTGAGGATAATGCTACTCAACACCAGATGTCTAAACCTCAAAATGCATGCACTTGGGCACTCCTCAGGATGGAGAACATCGACATCTGTGCAGTAACAGAAACCTGGTTTAAGGCTTCTGAGGGCACCCCAGCACTACTAGGCTATAACTCATACCATACCTTTCAGCCATAGAACCAAAACAAAACAACCAAACAAAACACAAAATACGGGGGTTTATCCATATTCACCAAGGATACCCACACCTCCATGTTAGTGGTGCAGCACAATGCATCAGAGATCATCCATGTGCAACTAATAATGGGCAAAACTGCAATCCAAATTGTAGCTTGCCACAGATCCCCCACCATGGCTCAGGACCCCCACTCCGCATTTCTGGAGATACTGGGAAATATGAAGATCCTACCAAACACCCTAATACTGGGTGATTTCAATTACCCAAACATAAACTGGAAGAACTACTCAAGTACTAACTCCCTTGCCCAACACTTGCTAGAATTTATAAACTCGAACACCCTGGATCAACTGATCAACACCCCAACCAGAAGGAACAACATATTGGACCTGGTCATTACCAACATAGATGACCGGTGTTCCACACCAGTGGTCAACCCCTTGCTGGTTAGATCAGACCATAGACTAATCATTCTGGATATCCACATTCCGCCCCCACCCCCAATCAAGGAAACCACCATGAAAAACTTTTCAAAAGCAAACCACATTACTTAAGACGAAGGTGGAAAGGTTCACAGCCCCCATGCTAAAGGACAATGCTGTCCACACTGCTGAAACCTTTACAAAGGCACTCTATGAGTATCTGCAGGAATGCATGGATTGTGCTATCCCAAGTAAAACCAAGACTCACTCCTCCAAGAAAAGGAAACCAATCTGGTGGACCCCTGCCATAAACAAGCTATACAACAGAAGCAGGAAACTAATACAGAAAAGAGTAAAATCCCAGGAAGGAAAGACATCCCTGATCAGTAGCAGCAAGAAACTATGATCCCTCATTAAATCATCCAAGGCTAGTTTCGAAAGAAAAATTGCCAATGACTCAAAAGATAACCACAAAGCGTTCTTTAGCTATGTCAAGAACCTAAGTGGAAACTCTCAGATCCGCTCTGAGTTAGTGCAGAATGGCACAAAATACACTGAACCAACTGATATTGCCAACATTCTGGCAGACAGGTGTAGTGCAAACTTCACCCCCTCTCACCCCCTAAAGGGCCCATAACCATACCAGAAGAATGTAGGGCCCCATCAATCACTGACACACAGGTTAAAACAGCCCTATCCAAAGCCAAAAACACAGCTTCAATGGAACCAGATGGTGTCCCAGGCTGTGAATTACAAGAGCTCCAAAATGAACTAACCCCTCACCTAAACACACTGTTCAAACTCAGCCTTTCTACAGGTTATGTACCCACAGAGTGGCAAACAGCAACAGTTATCCTGCTCCACAAAGGTGTAGCCAAAACGGACCCCTGGAACTATCACCCTATAAGCCTGACTAGCCTGGTCTGCAAGGCTATGGAACGCATCATCATGGAACTCATTAACAGAGACATTGAGAACCTCCAAACCTTGGACCCTACCCAGTTTGGCTTTGTTAAGGGCAGATCATGCCTCTTAAACCTGGTGGACTTCTTTGAGACAGTTACCAAGGCATTAGATGAGGGAAAGGAGGTCCACACAGCCTACCTAGACCTCGCAAAGGCTTTCGACACCATTCTCCATTCTAGTATTATAGACAAGCTCACCAGCTTGAACATAAACCCCTATGTCACGAGATGGGTTGCCAACTGGCTCATGGTTAGAACTCACAAGGTAAGAGTTGCAGGCTCTATGTCTGACTCTAAACCCGTTACAAATGGCATCCCCCAGGGCTCAGTCCTAGGACCCCTCCTGTTCGGTATATACTTCTCAGAGGTACAGGCAAGCATAGGAGGATTATGGCTGACCAAGTTCGCAGACAACTTCAAACTAGGGGCCATAATTGATTCTCCAGCTGATACAGACACCCTCCCGATGGGTCTCACTGAGACGGATACCTGGTGTCAAAATCATGGCCTCAAGCTAAATGCCAAAAAGTGCATAGTCATCCCCTTTGGAAAAAAACAAAGTACCCGCAAACTAGCACATAAGTGGTAGTCCCCTAAATACAGAAAATGTAATAAGGGATCTGGGGACCCAAGCAGATATCAGTCTCTCCTTTGATAATCATATTGCCAAGGTGGTTAGAAAATCCTTCTATGTGGCCCACCTAATCACGAAAGGGTTCGCATCTAGAACAAAATAGGTTATTGTGCCTCTCTACTCATCACTCATTAGACCCATCATAGAATACAACGCCCCATTTGGGATGTACCTTACAAGACACCTGCAACAGCTGGAAAGACCACAAAACTACCTCACCAAGAGGATTACTGGCCTCAAACAGATGCCCTATGCAGCCCTACTCAAGAAACTCCAGCTGTACTCGGTTGCATACCGCTTACTCAGAGGTGATCTCTGCCTGACATACAAGGCCATGTCCAACCCAGAATTGATGGACATGCTCCACCTAAAAAAACAAATCCCGGAGAACCTCACGCTCATATAAACCTCACCACAACGATAAATAGGACATGCTGGAGGGATAAATTCCTGTCCCAGAGACTCCCCATGTTTTGGAACAGGATTCCAATATACATCAGGCAGAGCCCCTCACTAACACTCTTCAAGAGAAACCTTGACAGGTGGATGGGAAACAGAAAATTTACCCCGGGGATCACTGCAGTGGCTCTGCTGGACAGTGGCGCAGGGAACTAATGGCTCTGCTGGACAGAGGCACAGGGGACTAATCTAAGGGGGTGGCAAAAGCCAACACATTCTGGCTAGGCTTATAAATGGCCTTGGGCAGATAGCCTAGTACTTACCTATGAACCTATAAACCAGGGCATTTCACATTTTCTTTCTTAAATCAAAAGAGCTTAGCAGGCTTAAATGGTTGCAGAAATTTTTAGCAGCTACAAAATGGTTGCGGCCATTTTCAGCAAACTCAAAGCTTACAGCTATTTTAACATTCTGTGGGAGTGGAATGTACTGCTGAAATCTAACACCTTTTTAAAAGCCTGCTTATTTTCAAGATGTATTGAAAGACTTTTCTTGCATCCAGCTTTCAGGTGTTGTTACTCTGGGCTTGGACATGCTAAAACTGGTCAATCTTCCCCACACATTTCACATGAAGCCACTGGAGAACACAAACGTGATTTTATGTTAGGTAACACTCCAGACATCACAGATGCATGCTTCTTATTGCTGCAAAAATGCACATTGATGCAAAATGTATTATTCTATTCGATTTTTAAGTGAATTAGAGTAGTATTTAAAAAGTGTTTGTGATTTTGAACGTTTATTTTGCTATTATTTTTGGCATTGCCCAGAATTCTCGAGCAAAGAAGTTGAGTTACTGTATCTGGTGTTCTGCAAGTACTTATAAAACTCTCATTCCCTGCAAGAGAAAGCCATCCCTGAAGATCATGAACATCAGCTCCTGTTAAAATCCAAGGTAAGTACTGAGATCAGTCACTCTGGGCTGCTGACCACTAGTACTTACCTTGCTCAGGTTCATTCAGTGATTACTGGCTGTATCCTGACAAGGTCATGTCATAACCCTATTTTTGATAAAGTGTATAAATGGAAAATTAACAATTTTTTTCTCTTCTTTTTTCCCCAACCAGCAGCAGCTTTTGTTGAGCCCCAACACAGTTAAGGATGATTACCCCCCCCTGCAGCCACTGGTATTCTGGGTGCCTAAAGATGGCTATGATGTAAGTTTTAGTGAAGAGAATGCCCACCAGCAGGATTAAGGTAAGTAATGGTACTATGTCAGTAGTAAAACATTCGATGAATTTGTGAAGCCTGTTACTTGAGAAAACAATGTTATTATAATCGGATATATTCTTGAATTTTAAAGGAGAAAAGAGATATAAATGAGAGTTATCACTGCCCTAGTTTATTAAGTACACAAGATTGCTATACTAGCTTTTGTTGGTTTGATAAGCAAGTAACAAAATATCAAAATGAGATAATTTGCTGTTATCAGCATCGTTCACTGGTGCCTAAAGCTGGCTATGATTGTCAAAGTATAAACAAGTGAAAACAATAAGAAATAGTTACTCTGATAAGCCAAATAACACATCTGCAGTGTTCTGGAAAGGAAAGGTTTGGAACATGAGACAAACTGCAAAATATTTTGAAGTGAAATGAAGGAGCAGACGAAAACTGCAGTCTTTGCAGATGCAGCAACACCAAGTGTCCATGCAATACCTTAAGTTTAAACATCATTTTCAAGGTCAGTAGATTTTTCATTGATTTTAATGCTAAGCAGCACAGTGATAAATGGGGTGAACTGTTACGACTGCACAGTATCTTTGGGCCTTTTAATATTTGTAATATTTTATTGCTGAAAGAATTGCCATCATAAGCAGTATTATGGAAATAAAAAAACTGCATTAATTTATAAGGCTGCTAAACACTGTTCTTATTGTAGTAATATTCTTTGATACATCAAATATCTTGTTTTATATATCGTGTGTAAATCCAGGCAAACATAGGCAGCCATGGGTATACGTTTTTAAAACTGAATTTATAATAGGATTGTTTTATAACACAGAGCTGTTTGGCTCCCAATGTTTTCCTATTTTGCCCATGTGTTAAAGAATGTACTCCAATTTACAGCAAGATGTTAAACAGGGCTATTGTTATTCATGTGCTAGTATGTACACCTTTATGTTGACAAAAGCATTCAAATAATCCAATCTTTTTTGTGGGAGGGGCGATGTCTGTAATCTGTTACTCAGATGCTACTGGTACCTCTCAGGTATTCCTCAGTTTGAGAGCTGTCCCTAATTTTGCCTAAGAATTTTGCTCTTTCATTTGTGAAATGTGTGATTTTGTGATAAAACTGTGGCAGTTAGCATAGTTAAAGAATTCTATGCATTACAGGTACTGTAGGTTGGTACTTGACAATTGACCAGGTAGATCATTGTTAGCCTAACCACTGCAATTCTTAGTGCTTGGTACCCCTGTTTTAGAGTGGTTATGTGGTAAGACTGGTGATGTAGTTGTAGTTACTGATCCAGTCATCCAGGATATATTTACAGAAGGTGAGGGAACTGCAGTTTTAATATGAAGGGAGAGTCTGTTCCAGAGAAGATGAATGCTTTGAGTGAGGTATCCATCACACCAGTAGGTCCAGTTTTTGTTACAGTGAAAATTAAGGTCTTTAATTGCCAGTTTTTAAGAATTATGAAGATGGTCACTCAGGACAGTAAGGCATATTTATTTGTTATAGTTTATCTAAATAATTCCAAAAAGAAAAATCAGTGGTATCCTTCGAAGTCTCAGAACATCTAGTATGTAACCTATACTGGGTCAAATATAAACCAAGCAGAAACTTTGCAGTGTAGAGGGTGGGAAGTTCACTAATAAAAATCAAGGCAGCAAATAATCTACCTGATCAATTGCCTAGTGACAGTCTATGTACCTCTAATGCACGGAATTGTTTAAATAAACCAAGCAGAAACTTTGCAGTATGGAAGGTGTGAAGTTCTCTCCTTGAAATATGTTATACACCTAGTTCACTAATAAAAAACGAACTTCAAAATACATACTACAAAATACTAAAATATTATGTAGTCCACAGTTGAATTAAAAATGGAATATCCTCAATAGCCACTACAATACCTAGGCAGAGCCACAGCTGGCTCGTCTAATACCTTGTGCCAGTCCTACATGCTTGTGCCCCACTCCCCAGTTCCTCAAGTGAAGATCAAAATAAAATGTTTTCTCACAGTAAATCCACAAATCACAGTCCACAACATCCACATCACCCCATCCCAGCTGTCACATAAAATGCAAAAAAAAAAAAAAAAAAACCAAAAAAGTCTTCATATTAATGTAAGAAGCTAATCACACCCCACCAACTCCAAGTCTCCTCCAACTCTGAACAGAAGAGAAAAAAGAATTTTGATTACTTTAGGAAGCCAATTAGCTTCCTGCAGTAAATCCACCAGCTGCACACCACCAAATCCATGCTCTCAACTAAAGTTCAAAAAAAGTCTTTGCTTGTGTGATTGGCTGCCTACAGTGCAACAGCCAATCGACAGACCCCAGCTATTAAAAAAAATTATCTTTAAAATTTCTTCCTATCTTACTAACAAAAATAGGCTCTTTCTTTTTGATCTCTAGGAAGCTACTCATTATTTTCCAATTCTATGTGATAATAGTTTTGATATATTTCTCATCTAGAGAGATTTGCACCAACATTCCAGTCATAAAATCACATCTATCTTCCTTCTCTATCTTACTTGATTCAAAACCAACTGCCCTCTTGGTCTTCATTGAATGGGAAAAAGAAAATGTAATCAAAAGTGAAATTTTTAGTAATATTATTTTTTATAAATGCTTTATTGATGTTTGTTTTTTTTATTTGGAGAGGTGAGTTGTCAAAGATGGAAATGTTCATCAGACATATTAATAGTGTTAGTCACTATATGAAGTTAATATCAAGTTATGATTTTAATTGTATTCATTTTTTAGATGTGTAAATTTATAGATCCAACACTAAGTTGTTGACTAAGATTTATAAAAAGGGAGTACAAAATAATGCCTACCTAAGTTATCACTGCATGCATCCTAAGACAATCAAAACTAATAAATTCAAAGGGCAACTGACAAGAGTTAGTAGATTAATGGATGATGAAAGTGATTTTATTAGAGAAGGAAAGATATTATGTAAGAATTTTTTACAAAGAGGGTATCCTGTGAAGATAGTGACACAAGAATTTAATACAGTTAAGGCCAAGAGGGCAGATGGTTTTGAACCAAGGAAGACAGATGTGATGTTATGACTGGAATGTTGATACAAAGCTTTCTAGATGAGAAATATATCAAAAATATTATCAGTGAGAATTGGAAAATATTGAGTAGCCTCCCAGAGATCAAAAAAAGTGTTGGGAAGGAGGTTATGTAAGAGGGGAATAAATTTAAACAATATGTCTCAATTCAGACTAAAGAGTTTACATAACAAAAATTTGGACCATTTCTCCTCAGGAATCCACTGAAAATGGGCTTCTACCCAGTTGGATTTTCCTGGTAATCAAATGTCAATAAATAAAATAAAATAAATAAATAAATAAAAATAAAAACAAAAAAGCTGAGATAGGGATGTTTAAATGTCAAGATTTAATTACTGTCAATATTTAAATAAACTTAAATCTAATATTATTATAAAAATGTAAGCATCAGTGTTTTTGGCTATTTTTACTTGCAAATCAAGATGTATTGTTTACTTAGTAATTTGCACATCATCCTCAGCATATTATGTGGGTGGAACTGAGATGGAATTACATCGTATGATTTATGAACATTGGCATATGATTGAAGTAGGCAATGCCAAGAATGCTCTTTGCAAGCATTACTTAATGATTAAAAGTAAATCTTTATTTAGGTTTTTAGTTATCAATGAAGTGAAAGATTTTTGTGTAAGGTTTGATGTTATTTTGTGTAAAACAAAGACAGAACTCAATCATCACATTTAAGTATAATTTCCTGGGTATATCATTCAAATGATAAGTAATAGCTTCTATATCAGACTTATGTTCCATACTAGTATAAAGACTAACTCCGTCCAGAGTTAACCAGTATATATAATTTTCCCACTTTAAATTGGTTAACTTCTGTAGTAAATGAGTGCTGTCCCTAATATAAGATGGTAACTTTTCAACAGCCTTGTTTTAAACTCAGACTTATAGCTTTTCCCAGATTATATAAAATGATGTGCTGACTAGATACTATAGGTCTACCAGATGGATTATGCAAATCTTTATAAATTCTAGCTAAACAATAAATGCTCACCAATCTTAATTGCTCATTGAAAATTGCTCATAACCACTGCAGTTCTCCAAACCTCAGGCAACAAGCCAGATGAGAGGATGATGTTGAACAGATTGCGGAGTGAATCAGAAAGAACGTACTTCAGATGAAACATTAAACCCAAGTCCCATCTCCTCGAGTTGGTGACAGCTCAAGATCCCACAGCATCTACTGAAAGGTGTAGGGGTCCTTTATTTATATACAAAAATAACTCTTATTTACAACATATTTACATATATACAAATAAAAAGATACATAAATATATTTAAATATACTCATAATTTTCCTTACAATCATAATAAATTGTCATCCCTATTACATTGTTGCTAAAATCCATTTCCCATTAAACATAATTTAATTTATTATTTCATTCCATATAACCCATATGACATAAAATAACTTATCTATTCTTTTAACACATTCTTTACTGCTATTCTTATAGTATCCATATTTAATCATATCCACGTTTATGGTATTCACTTATAGGTTCATAGGAAGATACTAGGCTATTGGCCTGGAGGCCCTTTAAAAGCCTAGCCAAGAGTTTCACCTATGTTCCTCTTTTACATCTTCAAAAAAATCTTCTTTACAAGGTTTTCTCTATAACTTTTTTTACTGTATTACATTTCAAAACCACATGTTCAGTAGTTTCTTCTTCTTGAAAATGTAAATATATTCTATCACTTCTCTTTTTATATGACATGTTTCTTTTTACTGATAACTTATCTACTACCAATCTCCACAAAAAATATTGACATTCTACTTGCTTATTATACTATTTGTTTCTTATTTTTATAGCTTTAAATTTTTATATGTTAGATTTCCCCATGGTTTTACATAATAATATTTTATCATTACATTCTTATACTATATTTTTGTTTCTTTTTCTATATCATGGTTTTTAATTTACCACAAAATACTTTTTCTTGGTAACATTTTATTTCTTCATTTATATATTCTTTTTCTCTTTTACTCTTTTTTAATATACCCCTAAATGTATCATACTTATAGTCATACAATTTTACTACTGATCTCCTTCCTCTTTATTTAAATATAAAACTTCTCTTTTTACTGGGTTTAATCTAGAATCCCTTACAAATGATAAAAAATGGTCTGTAATGATTCCTTTTTGAATACTGTTGGGAACATAAATACACTTTTAAGTATGCTGCTTTTCACATCAGTACTGAATTTATCAAATAAGCTTTTTTCTGAATAATAATTTATATGATCTCCAGAAAAGACATTTGTTTTCTAGTATTGCTTTTCCCCATGAATTCAACTTACATCTTTACTCCCAAATTTTATAACCAACACAGAAATTTCATTCACTGTAACATATATACCTCCATCACCTAAACCTTTACTTTTCTCTTTATTTAAACCCATCCCTATCACCTATGGGCAATAATTTGTGCAAATTATTACTCTGTTTATCCAAATTTTGTTTTTTTGCAATTATGTCATCTGCATATGATAATAGGACAAGAATTCTTAACCCTTCAAGTGTTACATACTCTACCTCCTTCATTTTATAATTTATTTCATATACTATCACATTCATAACTAATACAAAGTATGTACAACTTATTGTACATCCATGTCTTACATCAATCTTCATATGCACCTCTTTGCTTAGCCAGTCATTTAGAAGTACTTTTACTTTATTATTACTATATGTTGATTTACATAATTTCCTGACTTCATCACTTATATTATATTCTTTCATTATTACCCATAACATTTCATGTCCAATTGTACTGAATGCCTTACTGAGGTCTCCTATCACAATTAGCACTTCTTCTTTTATAGTCATAATATCATCCACAATTTCTCTATCATTAATAATTCTTGCAATCCTTTGCCTTCATACTATATATACTATCTGGGTCTATATTAGCAAATTGAAAATCCCTTTAACCGAATACCTAAACGTCGACACCTATAATGTGAACCGCAAAAATCCCATACACACTAAACAGCGAAAAATAAAATAATGAACTGTCATAGTCGGCCAACCCCACCACCCGCTACATACTACCTACCCAAACAAAATAAATAAACCACATACATACACTAACCAAACCCTACTTCTAACCTAAAGTAAAGCACCAAAACCCTACTTCTAACCCTACACTAAACCCCACAAACACAACTAACTATGCACTATCCTTAACTCCTCCCTAACCCTAAGGTCGGTAACTACCGCACAAGTCCCCTACAGACATGCACCCAAAAAAATAAATACACATACATATAACAAAACCCTACTTCCAACACTACACTAAATCCCACAAACACAACTATCTATGCACTATCCTTAACCCCTCCCTAACCCTAAGGTCCATAACTACTGCACACTTCCCCTACAGACATACACCCAAAACAAATAAATAATGCACATACATACAGCTAAATAAAACTCTACTTCTAACACTACACTAAATCTTACATACATTACCTATCTATTAACTTACCTTAACCCACATCCTAACCCTAAATTCCTATCTATTGCACACTTACCTTATGGAGCTATACCGCAGACGGGCCAACCATTGCACTTTGACATTTCCATTTTCGGTGTTTCGGACATTCGGCGTTTCCATATTTCGCGCAATATGTGTCACTCTTTCCGTATTTGCGATTCTGATCTTTCGCTCTGCTAATAGGAACCCTACTATCTTCCATTACAATCATTATTCAATACTATTGGTCTCAAGATCTTAATTATCTTCTATCTTCCTTCTTCCATATGAATTTAAGTATTCCACTACATAATTCTTTATATATACAACATTCATTTAACCATGCATTCAAAATCTTTAATTTTTTGCCAGCCCCTTAAATTTTTATACATTAAATGCCCTCTTCTATCTGGTCCTGCAGCTAAATCTATATTTATTTGTCTTATTACAGTAAACCGTCAATTAACTGAATGGCCAAACCATTGCATCTGAACATGCATTGTGCATCTTTTTTCTACAGCGCACAATTTAACATCAATGCTTGTGAAGGGAAATGTTTGCTGCTTTATTGCTGGAAGAGAATTTTGTCCATTTCACCGAATCAGGTAGGTGTGTTTACTTAGGACGTGTGGTGGAAGGGAATATTCAGCTGTTTGCTTTAGGAGGGAGGTAGGGTGAAGGGAATATCCTGCTTCAGTTGTTAACTGATTGCTTTAGGTAGGGTGTCTGTGCGTGTGTGTGTGTGTGTGTGTGTGTGTGTGTGTGTGTGTGTGTGTGTGTGTGTGTGTGCGTGTGTTTGTGTGTGTGTGTTTGTATGCGCGCGTGTGAGTAAATGCTCCAATTAGGGATAACTGGTGGTTAGTGTTATTGCTCAGGCTCAAACCCTGTACCTTGAGTACAAGAGTCTGAATTTTCTACCCCTACCATCACTAAGAAACTGATTTTATAAGGTTAGTAGAGACCCTATTTTAACAAACAGTGCATTGGGAGAAAAGGCTTGTGACCATCTTTCAGGAAATACATGCTACAGTAACACAAAACCTTTTATTCTAGCCACTTTCTAAGATTATACAAGCAATATTTAAAATGTGTCCCTGATTTTGAGCCTTTGCCCCCCCCCCCCAATAAATTTTGGCTTTTTACAGATTTCTTGTGCTACAAAGTTGAGCAATATGGTTTAGTGTCTAGTGCATTCTACAAGAAAGTGAGTGTCAAGTACATTTTACAAGGAGCTGAGAGCTTCAGGGGAAGAGAAGTTTAGTGCTGCTTATGCCAAGCCTGTTTACGGTGTAACTGTTGTTTAGCAAATGATGATCGATATTGTGCTAAACTGTATAAAAGCATTGTTGGTAGCACAACAGCTAGTATACTTGCTTTTGATGCAGAAGGGTATGGGTTCTTGTACTCGCACAGTATGGACTGCTGATACCATAATGTGTTGTACTTTAATGGGGGTGGGTGCTGCAGTCTGCATTTACAGGTCTCTCTACTGTGGGATTATTCAGATGACATTTACTTCTGTAGAGATTGTGATTTGACTGATATCGGTGGATTGTAATGACAGTTTGAGTAGCCTTTTATTGATGAAATGTTCTGAATTGGGCAGTTTTTTCATTTATGGTTCATACATTTTGTTTCATTGCTTACTCGAAAAATGTTCAAAACTACAAATTTAAAACACTCTCTAACAAATGGTGCTGTATTATTTATTTTTATTTATTTATTTATTTTACATTTGTTAACCAGGTTGCTCCAACTGAGCCAAGGCCAATTTTCAGTGGTGACCCGAGGAGAAAAGTTTCAGTACATAGACAAAAATGATAACTGCACATTATAACTCTGAAATAACATTGTAGAATCAACACAATTACATCATAAATATAAGCAGAATAGAAAAAAAATAAATTAGGGAAAGAGAAGACAGTTAAGTGAAACAAAATATATACATATTTACATTGGTTCTTGTTTTCAAAAGAGTGGAGAAAAGAAAAAAAAAGAGAAAGATAGCAGCAATGAAAGTGTAGGAGTCAGAGAGTAACTGTTAGGGAAGTGTTGGCAAGAAAAGATGAGGAAGAGATTAGGTATGGGCCCAACAGTGACAAGACCTAGAGTCAAGTAGAAGTTGTTTTAACCTTTTTGAAGAGCAGGGGGTGGGAGATAGTTCTTATGCATAAGGGGAGATTATTCCAGGCCTTGGCTGCAGTGTGTTTATAAAAGATTTTTCCTACATTTTTGTTAGGTTTATGGATGTCATTGGATGTGCAGAGAGAGCAACTGGGAGTGTAATATGTGACAAGGGAGGAGAGGGAGGGGCAGGATGTGGGTTTGTAAAGGATGGAATGTACAATGCGGAATTGAGTCAGTTGGAGTTCCTTGTGAAATTCTAGCCATTGGAGTGTGTCGAGAACAAGGCGGTGGTATGAGTTATGTGGTAAGTTAGTAGCGTATCGAGCTATATTGTGATAGGTTTGTTCTAACTTAGATAAAAGTGTAGTTTGGATATTAGTAAAGATAGGACTTGCATAGAGAAGGGAGGGAAGGAGGAGTGCTTGGGCCAAGGAAAGTTTAGTGTCAGAGGTTAGGAATTTTTTATTTCTATATAACAGTCCTATTTTTTGCTGGTTTTTTTAATAGTTTGTTGAATATGGAGGCTAAATTTCAGTTCATCATCAATAGTTTTACCTAAAAGTTTGGTGTGGGGATCTGGTTTGATTGTGGTGTTATCAAGGGATGTGATAGTGAAGGAAGATTTATGCTGAGCTAGAAGTTGAGGGAGAAATAGTAAACGTTTTGTTTTTTTGGATTTAAAATGAGTTGGTTGTCTAACAGCCATTTTTCAATGGAAAGAAAAGAGCTTTGGATATGTGTGTAGAGGTCAGATATAGAATTTGAGATGGTAAGAAGTGTGGAATCATCTGCGTATTGAATAATGGAGGATTGTGTGCATGCAGTATGTAGGTCATTGGTGAAGATGTTGAAAAGTCCAAAAATAGAGCCATGGGGACCACAGTTTTGATGGGTAGGAAGGGGGAACAGGAGGTAAGCCATCTGGCTGATTGCTGCCTATTGGAGAGGTAACCTGTGAACCAGTTAAGAGAGGGCTCAGAGAGATTGAGGTTTGATAGTTTTAAAAGTAGTAGAGAGTGAGAAACAGTATCAAAGACTTTGGAGAGGTCAAGGAAAAGGGATGATACTAGTTGATTATTGCCTCTAGCCTCAGCTACTGTGTGGGTAAAAGATAGCAGTGCAGTGGTAGTACTATGGTGTGGCCTGAAACTATGTTGTGTGGGAGTTATCAGGTTTTCCTGGAGAAGAAAATGCATGAGCTGAGTGTGGATGCATTTTTCAAGTATTTTTGATAAAGGGGAAAATATAGCTATGGGCCTAAAGTTAGATGGGGTCAGTAGAATTTCCACCTTTGTGCAGAGGGACTGTGTAAAAGGATTTCCAAATGTCAGGGACTATGGCCTCTTGAATGGATCTGTTGATTAGTAGACTGATAGGGTAGGCAATGGATTCAGCGGCAAGTTTGAGGAAGGTGGGGGGAAGGTTGTCAGCAAAAGGGGAGCAAGGCTTGAGTCTGAGAAGCAGAGATTTAATATAGACTGTGGAAAATGGTTTGAGTGAAAAAGGGTTGGTGCAGTGTGGTTTTGAAGAGGTGAGAGGGTGGACAGGGTTGCAGCTAGTGCCTGTTAATGTTTGAATGGTATCAATGAAGTCATTGTTGAGAAGGGTGGAAGTTTCTAGCGGGGTGTTATTTGGGAAAGGAGAGGGAGTGGAAGGGTTTCCAGGATGTAAAATTTTGTTTACAGCAGACCAAAACTTTTGAGGAATGGATTTTCTGTTGAACTGGGGTGAGGTGTAGAAAGCATTCTTGTATGTGTTGATTAGTTTTTTTGAGAGATTCCTCTTTTATCTTTAAGTTAGGAGCAGTGATGGCATTTTTGTTTTAATCTTAGTTTTCCAGGCAGTATCTCTTTTTTGCATAAGGGATAGGGTCTCTTTAGATAACCGGGGGCATAGTTAGCTTTGATTCTGATTCTCCTTAGGTTCATAGGTTCATACTAGGCTATCTGCCCAAGGGCATTTACAAGCCTAGCCCATAGTTTTTTGGCTTACGCCACCCCTTTAGTATGGGGAACTATACCCATTATTTTGCTGTGCCTCTGTCGAGCAGTGACACTGAGGTAATCCCTGGGGTATATCTGCGATCTCCCATCCATTGGTCAAGATTTCTCTTGAACAAGGCCAGCAAGGTGCTCTGCCTCACATATACCGGGATTTTGTTCCATAGCATAGGGAGTCTTTGGGTGATGAATCTATCCCTCCAGCACGTCCTATTAATAGCCGTGTCGAGGTTTAAGTCTCCCGCCCTAGTGGCTCTGACGGATCTAGATTTTTTGAGGTGAAGCATATTCATCAAATCTGGGTTTGACATGGCCTTGTATGTTAGGCAAAGGTCACCTCTGAGCAAGCGGTAAGAGACTGAATAGAGCTGGAGTTCTTTCAGTCGGGCAGCATAGGACAGATTTTTGAGACCCTTTATCCTTTTGGTGAGGAACTTTTGTGGCCTCTCCAGCTGCTGCAAGTGTCGGGTCAGATACATTCCGAATGGGGCATTGTACTCAATCATTGGTCTCATGAGTGATGAGTATAGGGAGACTATGACCGTCCTTGATCTAGATGTGAATCCCTTCATGATAAGGTGGGCAATGTAGAAGGTCTTCCTAACTACTTTAGCTACATGAGTGTCGAATGACAGACTACTGTCAACCTGGGTCCCCAGGTCCCTGATAACTTCTTCTGTGCTCAGTGGATTGCCACCTATGTGGTAGCTAGGGGTAACCTTGTTTTTCCCAAAGGGTATGACTATGCATTTTTTGGCATTTAACTTTAGGCCATGGCTCTCGCACCAGTTATCCGTTTCTGTGAGACCCTTCTGAAGGATATCTGTGTCAGATGTGTTTTCGACTACGGCGCCCAGTTTGCAGTCATCTGCAAACGTTGTCAGCCATAACCCTCCTGTGTTTGCTTATACTTCAGAAAAGTAGATGCCAAACAAGAGTGGGCCCAGGACTGAGCCCTGTGGGACACCACTTGTGACAGGCTTTGAGTCTGACATGGCGCCAGCAACTCTGACCCTGTGGGTTCTGTCACTCAGCCAGTTTGCAACCCATCTTGTGATGTAAGGGTTAACATTTAAGCTGATGAGTTTTTCAATGATACCCGAGTGGGATATTGTATCGAAGGCCTTCACCAGATCGAGGTAGGCTGTATGGACTGCCTTTCCCTCATCAATGGCTTTGGTGACTGTTTCGAAAAAGTCAACCAAGTTTAGAAGGCATGATCTGCCTTTGACAAAGCCAAACTGGGTTGGATCCAAAGTCTGCAAATTCCCTATGTCTTTATTTATGAGGTCCATTATGATCCTCTCCATAGCTTTGCAGATAAGGCTTGTCAAGCTAATGGGCCGGTAATTTCCAGGGTCAGTGGAGGCACCGCCTTTGTGAAGTGGGACCACAGTCGCAGTGCGCCACTCCCTGGGTATGTATCCAGAGGTGAGACTATGATTAAACAGTTGTCCTAGCTGTGGGTTTAATTCCTCGTTGAGTTCGTGGAGCACACAGCTGGGGACACCATCAGGTCCCATGGATGCTGTGTTTTTTGCTTTGGAGAGAGCAGTTCTCACTTGGGCGTTAGAGATGTTGGGGGGGCTGCAATCGTTTGGTATAGATATCTCTCCTTTTGGGGGGAGGGGGGGGAGAAGTTTGCACTGAACCTGCCAGCCAGTATGTTGGCAATGTCTGTAGGATCAGTAATCTTCACATCATTTTGAACTAGTTCTGAGCATATCTGGGAGTTTCCACCCAGGTTTCAAACATAGCTAAAGAAGGCCTTATGATTGTCTTTTGAGTCTTTAGCTATTTTTCTCTCAAAATTTGCTTTGGATGATTTTATGAGAGCTCTTAGTTTTTTACTTATAGTGATCAAAGGTGTCTTACCTTTTAAGGATTTAGCTCTATCTTGTAGTAGCTTCCTCCTTTTGTTGTAGAGTTTGTTTATGGCTGGGGTCCACCAGACTGGACGCTTGCCTTTGGTACAAAGAGTCTTTGTTTTGCTTGGGATTGCCTTATCCATGCAGTCCTGCAGGTGCTGGTAGAAAGCATTTGTAAGTGATTCAGCGGCTTGAATACTGTTTTCCGCCGGCTCGGGGGCCTTAAAGGAGACCACACTAGTCTTTAGAAGTGTGAAGTCAGCTTTCGAGAAGTTCTTTACTGTGGTCTTTTTTATTTCAGGTGGGGGTGGGATGAGGACCTCCAGCGAGATTAGTTTGTGATCTGATCACACCAGTGAGGGGTATACTTCCGGTGTTGAACATTGTGCTCCCATGTTCGTGATGATGAGATCAAGTATGTTTTCTCCTCTTGTGGGGATGGTGACTAGTTGTTCCATGGCATTTGAGTTTATGAATTTCAGGAACTTTTGGGCTAGGGTGTTTGGGCTCGAGTAGTGTTCCCAGTCTATATTAGGGTAATTGAAGTCACCTAGTATGATGGTGTTTGGAGATACATTTATCCCCTCCAGTGTTTTCAGGAAAGCCATGTGAGGTTCCTGAGTTTGTGAGGGTGGCCTGTAACATGCTACAATTTGCAGAGCAGTCTTGCCTATGGTTAATTGCACCTGGATGGTCTCCGATGCATCGTGCGTTGCCACCAGTCTTGAGGTGTGGGTGTCCTTGATGAATATGGATACCCCCCCTCCTTTCTTGGTATTGTCCGGATTTTGGGGCCGGAATGCATGATATGCGTTGGGGCAAGGGAGTCAAGAATATTTAGAAATATTTGATTAAACTTTAGCACAGCTACAGTGAGAGGGAGCTGCCTGAGGACTGACCAGTGGATATTTGTTAGTTTACAACAGTCTCTGTAAGTGTGTAATTTTGGTGCTTGGAGTGTATATCTTTGGATATAGGTGGGAAGATATCACTCAAGCTATCTGGTAAGGTAAGGGAGTTGCGGTAGAGAGGGGGGGGTGTTAGTGAGGATCCAATCGAGGATTGGGTGAGTATGTGAGGTTTTTTGCATGTGTGGCGGTGATGTAACTAATTGATGGAAACCATATAGGTTGATGCTGAGTTGTGGGGAGTCGGTTGTGAGTTTAGACCAGTCTATATTGACATAACCAAGGATAATGGTTTCATAAGATATATTGAGGGAGAGCCAGGACAGAATGTGCTAAATGGTGGAGATATTATTACCAGGTGGGATGTATAAGGAGGCTATGGCAAATTTCTTATGTGAGCTTAGGTAGCAGTTTAAGATAAGTAGTTCAGCAGGGTGGAAGTTTGGAACAGGGATGGTAAGAGGTGAGAGGTTAAGTAGATCCGAATAGAGGATGGCACCTCCTCCACCTTTCTTTGGGTTTCTATTTGAGTGGAAGATGTTATATCCAGGTGGTAATATTGCTATATTGGGGATTGTAGGTTTTAGCCAGGTTTCAGATAAAGTAAGAATGTGTGGGAAGTTAAGGGCGATTGAGGCATGTAGTTCAGGGGTTTTGTTGACAATGCTTTGGGCATTTAGGGAGTAAATAGAGATGCTTTTTGGATGGGAAGTGGCAGGACTTGGGGGGAGAGTAAGGGGGGTTGAGTGGAGGGTGGAGAATGAGGGTGTGTGGGTTGCATGTGAAGATGATGAAGTGGGGCCAGGGTTTGGGTGGATGTCACCAGAGAAAAGTAAGATGAATACTGGTATATTAATGTGAGAGTGGTGGTCATAGAGGGTGATGGCCTTCAATCTTGGTTTTGTGTGATGGGATGTATACTACAGTAACTTATATTTAAGAAGGCAAGTATAGGTGAAGTTATAAAGAGAAGGGGAGATGCAGAAGGAGTGGTTATTGTGTTTATGAGTTGGGTTGATAAGGGTTGTAGGAGATATAGATGGGTAAGACAGTTGTATATGATACATGGTACAGACTCTGAAAAGGTACAGTCAGGAAGATGTAATCATGTATGCACAGTCCTAAAAATGTGCAAGGAGCCTATGATTTGAAAAACAGCCTAAAGATAAACTTTATCTGCCATTGACCAGATGTCTTTTCTTTGAATATGAGTTTCAATGCTGTTTCAATGAAAGTGAGTTTCAATGGCAGAGAAGTTTTAATGCTAAGCCTGTTTTCATTGCGAGACTGTATTGCTTTATTTAGCAAATGTCTATCAGCCTTTGTGCTATACAATTTGAAATAGATTTAAAATTAAATCTAAATACAATAGGTTCATAGATTAGTACAGTATTAGGTTAACTGCCCTTTTGGGCCATTTTAAGCCTAGCCAATTACTCCTTGTGAGAATCAAACCCTGCACCTTGTGTATGTAGGTAAACACCTTAACCATTATACTGTACAGTACAGCATATTTCTTAAAAGGTAATATTTATGTATTTATTTATTTTTATTTTATTTTATTTTACATTTGTTAACCGGGAGAGTCCGACTGGATACATGTCCATTTTCAGCGGAGGCCCGGGGAGAAAAGCTCCAGGTACATAACATACATATGAACATTGTTAATGCAAAAAAGGAAGATAGTTGAGTTCTAAATACAATATAAAGATACGGAAAAATGAGCAAAACAGATCAAGTAAGACAGAATCCACAGCACACAGGATCCGAACAAAGTGCTCCAGTCACCAAGTAAAATGAATTCCTTTTAATTTGTACAGCAAATTCTCCAAATAGGTAGTTGAATACAACAAACACACAAATAAGCCAAGCGCTTTCACCTAGTGAATTACCAGGCTTTTTCAAGGCAAACAAGCTGTCCATTCCAAACAACTTCTAAATAGCATCAACAATTAGGTTAAAACTCCACCCATCAATTAAATAAACCAGGTGGTTAATATGATTGAAATAAAAGGTAGCAAGTAATAAAATGTATTTTTCCAAGTCAAAAATACATGTCTTATGTAGAACATAATTATAGCTGGGTTGGATAATCTTAAGCAATGTAATGCAGTGCAAAATTCATTGTCTGTGTAAAATTATTACAATAAACTAAGGTAAAACAAATCTGTTGCCTACAGTGCTTTCATGGAAGAAATACACTTCTGTCCCCCAAAACAATTAAAATGCACAGAGTAAAGGCTAGGAAAAATTAGGTTACAACAAAAGCATTTTTTAACATTCTGTTTGTTCACTAAGCTTTAGTACAAAGAAATGTACAAAACATGATCAACTAAATCAGTCCTATAAACGTGCTCTTCTCATTTTTAAAATACTGTTGATGTTCAAAGCCTCATTCATCCCAGGGGGGGTGCAAGCATCCAACCTTAACTGCCAGAACAACTCACGGTTCTCTAACCTAACTTCCCAGTTACCCCCTCGTGGGTCAGGAAGTACCTGTTCCAAAACCATAAATTTAAGGTTCATCCTTTCACATACCTGGGAGTGCTTAAAAAAAGCATTGGTGTCCTTACATCTAGTGATATCATATTGATGCTCGTACACCCTTCTCCTAAGCTGCCTCTCAGTTTTTCCGATGTAAAAACCAGAACAATAAGTGCAAATACCCATGTATACCACCCCTTTACTTGCACAGTTAAAGTGCTGATGAAATTTGTAGTTAAACCTTCTAGAGGGAATTGTGATGGTGTCCTGGTCAAACATGTACTGACATTGATTACAGTGTCCACATTTTGAGGTACCAAGTTTCTTATTTCTAGTTTCACAAAAAGTTTTCTTTCTTCCCTCAAAGAAGTCTTTTAAGTTCTTACCCCTCTTCTTAACAAAGCTAGGCATCGAGGGGATAAACTGTTTTAGATCTACATTGGTGGATACTATGGGCCAGTATTTGGTGATGATGCTTTCTAAAACTTAGGAGTTAGAAGAAAAGGTATATGCAAAACTGCTCTTGAACTGGTCACCCATGTTCTTCAAAGGTGTTTCCATAGGTTGTACACCACTGCCTAGTAAGGGATGATAAACCGTTTCCCTTTTACCAGAGACCTCCAGAATTAGTTGTTCAATCATTCCAACAGGATAAGCCTTTTCCAAAAACAGGCTATGTAGAACCTTAATCTCTTGTTCATAAAATTCCTGTGTACTACACATTCTGGAAGCCCTAATCAGCTGTCCCTTAACAATTCCCTTTTTCTGGTAATAGGGATGCCCACTGTTAAAGTGAAGATAGGTGTTGGAAAAGGTGGGTTTCCTGTACACCTTGGACTGAAAGCAGTTATTAGCATAATCCTTTGTTAAACTAACATCCAAGTAATGCAACGTGTCTGGGTCAATGTTGTGAGTAAATCTAAGGAAGCTAGTGGTACTGTTAATATAGTCCAAAAACCTCTCCAATTCCTGTGCAGACCCATTCCATAAAATGCAAATGTCATCAAGATATCTAGAATAATGCCTAATCATGCCTACCCAATCAGTTTTGAGAACAAACGTTTGGTCCCAGTAATAAAGGACACAGTTTGCATAAATAGTCGCACAGCAAGCCCCCATTGCCACACCTCTTCTCTGTCTGTAGAACTCCCCATTAAAATATATGTAGTTGTTCTCCAAAACTGTCTCTGTTAATTCTCTGACCAAGTTTATGATGTTACCACTGAGCATCCCACTTGAAGTAAGCACCTGCTCAAACCATTCCAAACCCTCTTTATGTGGGATACTTGGAAAGAGATCTTTAATATCAATGGTAACCATTAACAATTCATCAGAGAACCACCTACGGTGGACAGTCTTTAAAAAATGCCAGGAGTCCTTACAAATGTGAGCAATGGGGGAGAGTACTTTCTTAGAGACATAATCAATGAATTTGGACAAAGGTTCTGTAATGCCACCAGCCCCTGCCACAATAGGTCTGAATCCAAGGGGATCCAAGCCTTTGTGGGTTTTGGGAATCCCAAAAATAACAGGCACCTTTGGTTTCACAACATTGAAATAATTGTAAAGCTGCTCATTTATGGTTCCTTGGAGAAGGTGGTCATACAGGTAGTAGTTGATTTTCAAGTATGCTAAATCAATCTCGTTAAAAGACACAAGCTCATATTGCTCGGAATCCTGCAACATCTGGTGAATATTAGAATCGTAGTCAACCTGGTACATCAAAACAACCCCTCCACCCTTATCAGGCTTCATCACTCTTCAAGCCTCCTTTCTAAGGGAGTCAATCAATTTAAATTCACCCTCGCTGAGGTTAGGGGGCTGCCCCGTTATCTTTCCCGTACCAAGCTTCCTAATTTCTTTCTCCACCATCTCCTCAAAAATCCTTAAATGTGGATTGGTGGGTGGATTGAAGGTACTGGCTCTATTTAAGGCAAGATTGGAGAATGGTTGACCCTTAAAAAATACCTTAAGATTCAGTTGTCTGATAAAAAGCTTAAAGTCAATGAGTGTATATATGGGGTCAATAAAAGTAAGAGGAACAAAATTAAAACCCTTAGAAAATAAAGAGAAGTGTCCATCCTGAGTTCACAATTCTCCTGCCTATAAGCTAATTCCACCTTGGGTTCGGTCGCCTCGAACCCCCCACCCCTTTGCTGTAAAGTTGCTGAAAATCCCGATGAGACAGCTTACAGGCAGGAGAATTGTGAACTCAGTGACTTTCCACTTGACACAACATTGAATATTGTTACTCTTGATGGTGCTTGTAATGTAGGACCACCTTCGCCCACCATTCCCCCTAAAGAGACAATTTGTAGGAAGGACAATTTTACCATTTTCAATTTTACTGACTTGCAAATTGAGGATGGACACTTCTCTTTATTTTCTAAGGGTTTTAATTTTGTTCCTCTTACTTTTATTGACCCCATATATACACTCATTGACTTTAAGCTTTTTATCAGACAACTGAATCTTAAGGTATTTTTTAAGGGTCAACCATTCTCCAATCTTGCCTTAAACAGAGCCAGTACCTTCAATCCACCCACCAATCCACATTTAAGGATTTTTGAGGAGATGGTGGAGAAAGAAATTAGGAAGCTTGGTACTGGAAAGATAACGGGGCAGCCCCCTAACCTCAGCGAGGATGAATTTAAATTGATTGACTCCCTTAGAAAGGAGGCTTGCAGAGTGATGAAGCCTGATAAGGGTGGAGGGGTTGTTTTGATGTACCAGGTTGACTACAATTCTAATATTCACCAGATGTTGCAGGATTCCGAGCAATATGAGCTTGTGTCTTTTAACGAGATTGATTTAGCATACTCGAAAATCAACTACTACCTGTATGACCACCTTCTCCAAGGAACCATAAATGAGCAGCTTTGCAATTATTTCAATGTTGTGAAACCAAAGGTGCCTGTTATTTTTGGGATTCCCAAAACCCACAAAGGCTTGGATCCCCTTGGATTCAGACCTATTGTGGCAGGGGCTGGTGGCATTACAGAACCTTTGTCCAAATTCATTGATTATGTCTCTAAGAAAGTACTCTCCCCCATTGCTCACATTTGTAAGGACTCCTGGCATTTTTTAAAGACTGTCCACCGTAGGTGGTTCTCTGACGAATTGTTAATGGTTACCATTGATATTAAAGATCTCTTTCCAAGTATCCCACATAAAGAGGGTTTGGAATGGTTTGAGCAGGTGCTTACTTCAAGTGGGATGCTCAGTGGTAACATCATAAACTTGGTCAGAGAATTAACAGAGACAGTTTTGGAGAACAATTACATATATTTTAATGGGGAGTTCTACAGACAGAGAAGAGGTGTGGCAATGGGGGCTAGCTGTGTGACTATTTATGCAAACTGTGTCCTTTATTACTGGGAACAAAAGTATGTTCTCAAAACTGATTGGGTAGGCATGATTAGGCATTATTCTAGATACCTTGATGACATTTGCATTTTATGGAATGGGTCTGCACAGGAATTGGAGAGTCTTTTGGACTATATTAACAGTACCACTAGCTTCCTTAGATTTACTCACAACATTGAACCGGACACGTTGCATTACTTGGATGTTAGTTTAACAAAGGATTATGCTAATAACTGCTTTCAGTCCAAGGTGTACTGGAAACCCACCTTTTCCAACGCCTATCTTCACTTTAACAGTGGGCATCCCTATTACCAGAAAAAGGGAATTGTTAAGGGACAGCTGATTAGGGCTTCCAGAATGTGTAGTACACAGGAATTTTATGAACAAGAGATTAAGGTTCTACGTAGCCTGTTTTTGGAAAAGGCTTATCCTGTTGGAATGATTGAACAACTAATTCTGGAGGTCTCTGGTAAAAGGGAAACGGTTTATCATCCCTTACTAGGCAGTGGTGTACAACCTATGGAAACACCTTTGAAGAACATGGGTGACCAGTTCAAGAGCAGTTTTGCATATACCTTTTCTTCTAACTCCCAAGTTTTAGAAAGCATCATCACCAAATACTGGCCCATAGTATTCACCAATGTAGATCTAAAACAGTTTATCCCCTCGATGCCTAGCTTTGTTAGGAAGAGGGGTAAGAACTTAAAAGACTTCTTTGTGGGGAGAAAGAAATCTTTTTGTGAAACTAGAAATAAGAAACTTGGTACCTCAAAATGTGGACACTGTAATCAATGTCAGTACATGTTTGACCAGGACACCATCACAATTCCCTCTAGAAGGTTTAACTACAAATTTCATCAGCACTTTAACTGTGCAAGTAAAGGGGTGGTATACATGGGTATTTGCACTGGTTTTTACATCGGAAAAACTGAGAGGCAGCTTAGGAGAAGGGTGTACGAGCATCAATATGATATCACTAGATGTAAGGACACCAATGCTTTTTTTAAGCACTCCCAGGTATGTGAAAGGATGAACCTTAAATTTATGGTTTTGGAACAGGTACTTCCTGACCCACGAGGGGGTAACTGGGAAGTTAGGTTAGAGAACTGTGATTTGTTCTGGCAGTTAAGGTTGGATGCTTGCACCCCCCCTGGGATGAATGAGGCTTTGAACATCAACAGTATTTTAAAAATGAGAAGAGCACGTTTATAGGACTGATTTAGTTGATCATGTTTTGTACATTTCTTTGTACTAAAGCTTAGTGAACAAACAGAATGTTAAAAAATGCTTTTGTTGTAACCTAATTTTTCCTAGCCTTTTTACTCTGTGCATTTTAATTATTTTGGGGGACAGAAGTGTATTTCTTCCATGAAAGCACTGTAGGCAACAGATTTGTTTTACCTTAGTTTATTGTAATAATTTTACACAGACAATGAATTTTGCACTGCATTACATTGCTTAAGATTATCCAACCCAGCTATAATTATGTTCTACATAAGACATGTATTTTTGACTTGGAAAAATACATTTTATTACTTGCTACCTTTTATTTCAATCATATTAACCACCTGGTTTACTTAATTGATGGGTGGAGTTTTAACCTAATTGTTGATGCTATTTAGAAGTTGTTTGGAATGGACAGCTTGTTTGCCTTGAAAAAGCCTGGTAATTCACTAGGTGAAAGCGCTTGGCTTATTTGTGTGTTTGTTGTATTCAACTACCTATTTGGAGAATTTACTGTACAATATAAAGATACATCACATCTTGGGAAAAAAATAACAGCAGCATATAAAAAAAAACATAGGTCAGTTACAAAGGCGAGGCGCCTTGTTAAAAAGCGGTTAAGGATAGTGAGGTAAGAGAAGGGTAAATGATAGTGGTTAATCAGGTCTGGAACAGGGACATTGCCAGAGAGTATTGAGATGGGGTTTAAGCTTTTTTTTGAATTGTAGGAGTGAAGGTTCTGAGGTGAGCATGGTCGGTAGGGAGTTCCACATTTTACCTACAAAGTTTGAGAATAGAGAATCCCCAGCAGAATTATTGGCTTTGGTAGTTTGAGCTAAGATCCTATTGGAGGAGCGTAAAGATTGCAGGTTAATATGGGGTGAATGATGATTTTCAGAGCTGGTGTTTTCTCTGGGTGATACAGTATCTGGTGAGCTGTTTTGAGTTGGTTGAAATGGAGTTGGCTGGAAAACTCTAACCACCCTAGTTGCTTCAAGTTAGTGCAGTGGTGCGTTCTAAAGGTGGAATTTGTGGCAAATCTAGCTATGTGATTGTAACAAGAAGCAAGTTTGTTAAGGGTTGTCTTGTTTAGGTTTGTAAAAAGGGGGGAGGCATAGAAAAGAGTTGATAGTAGGTGTGTGCTGGCAATTGTAATTTTAGCGTGAGGAGTGAGAAAGTGTTTTACTTTATAGAGAGAGCCAAGCTTTTTCTTGACGGTTTTGATGGTTAGATTGAAATGGGTGTCAAATTTAAGGGAGTTATCAATGGTAACACCTAATAGCTTTGTGTGAGCTTCTGGTGATATAGTGATTCCATTGGAGGATGTAATAGAGAAGGTGGGGGGAAGAGTCTTGTTAGTGGGTGAGAAAGTAAGTAGTTTTGTTTTGTTGGGGTTGAGAACTAGTTGACGACTTGAGAACCATTTTTCTATTAGGTTGAAGGTGTCTTGGGTTGAAGCAGTGAGGTCTGCCGGGCTGGAGGCAGTGCTGATGATAGTTGAATCATCTGCATATTGAATGCATGTGGCATGGGGGGTGATTGTGGGCAGGTCATTAACAAAGATGGTGAAGAGAAAAGGGCCAAGAATAGATCCTTGGGGAACTCCAAGTGTAACAGGTAGGCATGTGGATAATTTGTCCTGCCATAGAACAGCCTGTTGCCTATTGGACAGGTAGGATTGGAACCATTTCAGCATGGAATTGCTGAGTGATAGTTTTTTTAATGTATGGAGGAGTTGAATATGGTTCACCATATCAAAGGCCTTGGAGAGGTCTAAGAAAAGAGCAGATGATAGTTTATTATTGTTTCTGAAGTTATTGATGGTATTAGAAAAGGATAGTAGGGCTGATGTGGTACTGTGATTTGGCCTGAAGCCATGTTGGGAGTTAGCTAGAATTTTATTTTTGGTGAGGTGTTCCATCAGTTGTTTGTGGACACACTTTTCCATAATTTTGGCCAGGGGTGAGAGTATAGCTATAGGTCTGTAGTTGGTTAGCTCTAGTGAGCTACCACCTTTATGGAGAGGAATAATGTGGGACATTTTTCATATGGAGAGGATGAAGGCTTCTGACAAGGTACGGTTTATGATTATGGAGACGGGATAGGAAATGGCCTCAACTGCTTTTTGCAGAAACTCAGCTGGAAGAAGGTCAGCTTCTAGCTTAGTGGGTTTTAGTTTTTTAAGAAGAGATGTTATAGAGGATACGGGTACTGGATCGAAGGTAAATAGATGATCTGATGTAGTTGTAGTATTCTGCTGGCATGGGTAGTGGAGTGGGCTGGTTGTTTGAATTGTGTGGCGAGGGATTGTATACTTTCTGTGAAGAAACTATTGAATGTGTTAGCAATGTTTACAGGGCACTGTTGTTTGCAAGTTGTTGGAGTGGGGGTGGTTGCCTGGCCTGGGTGCAGGAGCTTGTTTAAGCCTGCCCAGAATATTTGTGGATTATTAAGGTGTTTGTGTTGGAGGTGGAGGAAGAAGTTTTTTTTATCATTTAAGATCATTCTTTTAGTTTCATTTCTAAGTTGCCGGAAGGTTTGATGGGAGTGTGGGTCTTTAGAGGTACGCCATGTGACCCACATCTTGTTTCTAGATAGGATTTTGGATTTTGTTTCCTTAGAGAGCCATGGTGTGGTTTTGGTTTTAATTCTAATGGACTGTATTGGAGCATGGGAATCTAGAATCTTGAGGAAGGTGGTGTTGAAGTAGATAACTGCCTCTTCAAGAGGAAGAGACTTGAGTATTGTCCAGTTGTGGGCTTTAAGTTCAGTTTGAAAAATGGAGGCGTTGAATTTATTATTGTTCCTGATTTTTTTTATGGTTGTAAGGGGATGATTTTCTTGAATCATAATACATAGTGAGTGTGTGATTCAGAAGTGTTTTATCTGGTTGTTACGTTTGATTAGCTGAATAGTTTGATAAACAAATATTTTATTACAATAATATACTGTACCATTTTGTATTTACAGCAAATTTGTTTTATTTTTCTTGTTTAATGTTCATCAAAAGCATTTTTAGAAGTTTTTTATCCAGTTCAATTATATGCTTGATTATCGAAACAATATGATTATCTGAACTACCCTAGGTCCCAATTAGTTTGATAATTGACTCTCTGCTGTACTTTATCTAGCTCAAATAAATAAATATCATTTTCAAACTCCTTATTCTATTTTCTGTTAACTTGTTTACTTTCCATGTTTTTCTTCACTACCTTCTTTTTTCATTAAACATATACTGTACTACATTGTTCATAATATTTTCCTGAGTTCTATTTCTCCTTTTTACAGTTTTTATTTCTCCCATTACACTACCATCGTCTTTTGCTAATCCGAGTAAGTAACTCAGTACTTCTCTTTTCCCTTGTAAAATTATCTTTGCTTCAATAACAATTATTGTATTTTTTCTTGATTTCTTTCATATAATTCTTTTTTGTTGTCAAAGTACTTTCTACCATTATGTTCTAAATCTCAGTGTATTATTATATGTTCTTTTATATATTCTTTTCTCTGCTTTCCACTGTAAAAAAAAAGCATTTTTGTGTATTTTTCCTTAAATATCATCCACCATTCAGGCATTTTTTTAAATAAAATGTTCTCATAGTACTGTGTTCTTTCCATAATGTATCACTAATATCTTTCCTTCTTCATTCCATGCTTTTTCATTTATCCCTTTTATTCCTTTACCTATTTTTATATATTCCTTGTTTTTCTTTATCTCTCTTAGCTCTGGTTAATCTTCCTATTTTTGCTAAATTTACATCAAATATCTTTACTATATTTCTACAATTAACCAGAGCTGTTCTTTGTTTGGTGGCTGTGTCAGAGGTCCAGAGTGTTTTTGTTGAAATCCAAGCCATCCACTGCTGAAAAAAGCTTTTATTCCACTTCACTGATTGTATTTTATCTAATTACTGTTTCATTGCTGTTATTTTTTTCTGCATTTTTGCATTTCCAATACTGAACTGTTACTGTTGCTTTAAGTAGCTGGTTATATAGTACTGACTAGATTCAGGGTGACCAAATCTAGACTCTCTGTTTTTTTTTTTTTTTAACACTTGAGCAATATACCAGCCATCTTACATTAAGAGGTCACATTCTTGCACCCTTGTGGCAGAAGTATGTAGATCAAAACCCATCTGAGTGAGGGATTGTTGGAGGAAACCTTATTATGTGCATTCTGATTGGTAGCTTGCTTTATTCTTGTTTATTCCAGCTGATATTTAAGCCTCAAGTTTGTGCAGTTCTGCTCTCCATTTAGCAGTGGATGCCACTGCCCTGTATAGACGCAAAAGCCTTGAAGAGTAGTTTTTCCCAAAATAACTGTCAGTGAAACCATTCCAAGCTTTTCTGCTGCTCAAGGAGCAACTCAGTTGCTCACTGAGCAGTGTTGTTCTATTGGTCAACCTTAGCCTACACAAAGTATAGGTCCCTCTTGTGGTCTCTGAGCTACCAGCACATTCCTGTCAAATTAACACTTCTCCTTCCATAATAAAACATACAGTAAGAACCTGCTATCATGAATGGGAGGTTTCACATCATCTCTCTGGCCAGCCTAATGGACATGGGCTTCCTGAGGTAATGTAGCAATCATCTTATGTATACTGACAACCACTTACTCCAGAAACAAATATCTTATGTGAGAGATGTAGTTACCTTATGAATTTGGAAGCAAGACTCTCACATGCAGACAAATCGAATGTCAAAAAGGTTGTCAGCATTCACACTAAATAAGGACACAATGCATAAACCCACATAAGCAGAGGTACTCTTAGTAAGTTACAAAAAGACTAGAAGCCTCCCAAATGGTGCCTTCAGAAAACACTTACACGCAACAATGTAAAAAAGAACAACAACACATAATAAAACACACAACAGTGTTTCAACAAGTAAGCTCATAAGGTGTAACACCACAAAACCGCATGTACTGGTCATAGAAGACTCCCTAATGAGACACATGGATGTTCCCCTCACCAGGCTGGATAAGCAGCTGGTTACAGTTAGCTACCTGTCAGGTGCCAGGATCCATCATGTCACTCAAATACAAGTACCATTATGACTCATAGGTTCATACGTTCATAGGTAGGTACTAGGCTATCTGCCTGAGGGCATTTATAAGCCTAGCCAGAGTGTGTTGGCTTTTGCCACCCCATTGATTAATTAACTAATCCTCTGTCAAGCAAAGCCAATGAAGTAATCATAAGGGTGTATTTTCTGTTACCCATCCACTCGTCAAGGTTTCTCTTGAAGAGTGTTAGTGAGGGGCTCTGCCTAATGTAGGTTGGAATTTTGTTCCGAAGCATGGGGAGTCTCTGTGACAGGAATCTATCCCTCCAGCATGTTCTATTTATTGTTGTGGTGAGGTTTAGCTCACTAGACCGTGTGGCTCGCAGTGACTTGGATTTCTTTAAGTGGAGCATGTCCATCAATTCTGAGTTGGACATGGCTTTGTAAGTCAGGCAGAGGTCACCTCTGAGTAAGCGATATGCTACTGAGTACAGCCAGAGTTTTTTCAGTCGGGCTGCATAGGACATATGTTTAAGGCCAGTAATCCTTTTGGTGAGGTACTTTTGTGGTCTCTCCAGCTGTTGAAGTGTCTTGTGAGGTACATCCCAAATGGGGCATTGTACTCTATGATGGGTCTGATGAGTGACGAGTAGAGGGGCACTATAACCTCTTTATTTCTAGATGTGAGCCCTTTAGTAATTAGATGGGCCACATAGAAGGATTTCCTAACTACCTTGGCAATATGATTGTCAAAGGAGAGATTACTATCTACCTGGGTCCCCAGATCTCTTATTACCTCTTCTGTATTAAGGGGGCTGCCACCTATGTGGTAATTCGTGGGTGTTTTGATTTTCCCCAAACGGGATAACCATGCATTTTTTGACATTTAGCTTGAGGCCATGACCAGGTGTCCGTCTCAGTAAGGCCCTTTTGGAGGATGTCCGTGTCAGCTGGAGAGTCAATTATGGCTCCCAGTTTGCAGTCATCAGCGAACTTGGTTAGCCATAGTCCTCCTGTGTTTGCCTGTACTTCTGAGAAGTATATGCCGAACAGTAGGGGTCCCAGGACTGAGCCTTGCGGGACACCACTTGTGACTGGTTTAGAGTTGGACCTTTAGCCCGCTATTCTTACCGTGTGAGTTCTGTCTGTAAGCCAGTTGGCAACCCATCTTGTGACGTAGGGGTTTATGTTCAGGCTGGTGAGTTTTTCTGTAATACCCAAGTGGGGAACTTTGTCGAAAGCCTTGGTGAGGTCAAGATAGGCTGTGTGAACAACCTTTCCCTCATCTACGGCCTTGGTGACTGTCTCGAAAAAGTCAACCAGGTTTAGTAGGCATGATCTGCCCTTAACAAAGCCGAACTGAGTTAGGTCAAGTGTTTGGAGGTTCCCAATGTCTTTGTTAATGAGTTCCATGTTGATGCACTCGATTACATTGCAGACCAGGCTAGTCAGGCTTATGGGGCGATAGTTACAAGGGTCAGTTGTGGCCCCATCTTTGTGGAGTGGAATAACCATTGCTGTGCACCATTCTATGGGCATGTAGCCTGTGGAGAGGCTGAAGTTGAACAGTGTGTTTAGGTGGGGGTTAGTTCGTTCTGTAGTTCATGCATGATGCAGCCTGGGACACCATCTGGCCCAATTGATGCTGTATTTTTGACTTTTTAAAGGGCTATTTTCACCTGTGATTTCCAGGACACTACACTTTTCTGGTATTGCTGTGGGCCGTTTTGGGGGTGAAAGGGGGATGAAGTTTGCACTGAATCTATCTACCAGGATGTTGGCAATATCAGTAGGTTCGGTATATTTTGTGTTATTTTGCACTAGTTCAGTGCATATCTGCGAGTTGCCACTTAGATTCTTAACATAGCTAAAGAAGGCTTTGTGGTTATCTTTTGAATCCATGGCTTTTTTTCTTTTGAAGTTATCCTTGGAAGATTTTATGAGGGACCTTAGTTTCTTACTGATACTGATCAGGGATGTCTTTCCTTCTTGGGATTTGATTTTTTTCTGAACTAGTTTACTCCTTCTATTGTATAGCCTGTTTATGGCAGGGGTCCACCAGACTGGTTTCCTTCTCTTAGAGGAGTGAGTCTTGATTTGCTAGGGATGGCACAATCCATGCATCCTTGTAGGTGCTCATAGAGTGCCTTTGTAAAGGTTTCTGCATCTTGGGCAGCATTATCCTTTAGCATGGGGCTGTGAAACTTACTGCCTCTATCTTAAGTAAGGTAAAGATTGCTTTAAAAAAGTTTTTTACTGTGGTTTCCTTAGTTGGGGGTGGTGGTGGGGTGTCAACATCCAGAGTGATTAGTTTATATTCTGATCTAACCAGTGACGGGTTGACCTCCAGTGTGGAACACATGTCGCCCCTGTTTGTGATGACGAGGTTCAATATGTTTTCACCTCTGGTAGGGGAGTCTACTAGCTGATCCAGGGCATTTGAGTTGATTAATTCCAGGAAGTGCTGGGCCTGGGAGTTTGTACTCAAGTAGTTTTCCCAGTTAATGGTAGGGTAATTGAAATCGCCCAATATCAGGGTGTTCGGTAGGACCTTCATGTTTTCCAATGTCTCCCGAAAGGTGGAGTGCTGGTGCTGGGGCATGGAGGGTGATTTGTAGCAGGCAACAATTTGCACTGCAGATTTGCCCAATGTTAGTTGCACATGGATGATCTCAGAGGTATCATGCTGTGCCACTAACCTGGAGGTGTAGGTATCCTTGATGAATATGGATACACCCCCTCCTTTTGTGCTTTTCGGTCCATGTTCTGTGGCCGAAACGTATGGTACGAGTTGTAGCCTGGTAGTGCTGGGGTGCTGTCTGGAGCCTTGAACCAGGTTTCAGTTACTGCACAGATGTCGACATTCTCCATACTGAGGAGTGCTTCGAGCGCGTGCATTTTGAGATTTAAAATCCTAGCATTGAGTAGCATAACCCTCAGTTTTTTGTTAATTGCGCTGTTTATGGAGGTGGGTTTGACGTTTGAGCCTTGCCTAAAAAAGGCAGTATGGGAACAGCAAGAGCCTTGGCCAGTATTTGAAAGCCTAGGGGTGACAGGTGCAAGCCATCTCTTGCAAAGCAACGCGGCTTTTTGAGCATGTCGTCCCAGGCTGACAGACACTGGATCCCCTTTGTCTCATTCAGTCATAGTCCATGTGGTGATGAATGACTTGAGATGTAACTCTCTTGACTATATGAAGAGAGGCATGACTGAGCTCTCAGATTATGTGTCACAGGCAAGTATAAGCCTAGCCTTAAGCAACACTCTACCGTCTCCAAGGATGATGCCACAATACAAACAAAAAATGATTGACTTTAACAATTAGCTTAGCTTTTGTTGTCAGTCCAAGGGGATCCAATATCTGTCAGTCTGGGAAGACATGGTCAACAGGCCATGCTGCTTTGCCAGAGATGGTCTGCACCTGTCTCCCCTAGGCTTGTTGATAATGGCAAAGGTATTAGCCACCCCCACTGCACTTTTTTTAGGCACTGTCAAAACAACCATCCTTACAACATAACAAAGCCCTCTCTAGATAACAGAAATCATCTCTAGATAAACTCAAGGTACTGCTGCTTAGTGCTAGGAATCTAAACAAGAAACTGCATTCTCTGGAATCACTCCTCTCCCTGGAAGATGCTGATGTTTGTGCAGTCACCGAGACATGGTTCAAAAACACAGAAAGCACCCTGGTCATGCAGGACTACAACATTTTCCATACATTCAGACTACAGTCTGAATGTAAAAGAACCAAAGGAGGATATGTACCCATTTTTATTAAGGATATGACTCTCTCAAGCTACTCCATGTCCAATTAACCATAGGCAAGATTACCTTACCACATCATAGCTAGCTATATTTCCCACACCAGTCACTTGCCATGCAACCCAGTACCGTACTCATGGGTGGTTTTAATTGTCCTACCATCGACTGGGAAACATACACAACCACAAACATGCTGGCTCAGAGGTTCATGGACTTTGTTAATGCACATGCTCTGGAACAGCTAGTCAGCACACCCAATAGGGGCTCAAATGTCCTGTACATAGTACTCATGTGATGTCCTCCCTGGTAAGACTGGACCATAATGCAGCAATCTTCTATGTAATTATAAGGCCAGATATCCATCAAGCTCAAAAAATACTTAAGAATTGTTTCAGAACAAATTACCTCCTACTAAGCAATGATGTAAGAAGTTTCAAAGTCCCCTCAAATGCAGATAACGTGGACTCCTATGCAGAGGTGTATACCAATCTCCTGTACAGCCACTTAAGCAGTTGTATGGACTCAGCTGTACCTGACCTGATTAAAACCAGTTCTTGCCAGAAAAACAAGCCACCCTGGTGGAACCCCAGTATAAACAGGCTAAACCACAACAAAAAAAAATTTAACTAATTTCTCAACACAAGAGGTAATTGGCTCAGCAGAGGAAGAAATCCCTTTCTAGCCTAAACAAACAAATTAGAGATCTTGTCAAATCCTCCAAAACTAATTACAAAGCAAATATAGCCCCCTTAGCTAAGGTTAATCACAAGACATTCTTTAACTACACCTGAAAAGTGAAAGGGAATACTCAGCTATGCAGTGAACTGGTTACGGATGGAGGGAAGTAATAGCCAACCTGCTAGCTGACAGATTTGGAGCAAACTTCACCCCTCTGTCCCCACCGGTCATCCCCCAAAGTATCAGATCACCATGCTGGATCCCAAATGCCAAACACTTTATTCACAACTTATAAAAACAAAAAGCTTTTGGGATTAACCCTTCTTCAGTGTATATCTCCAAAGTATATACCTGCCACCATTCCTAAGTATTATCTCTAGAGAGCAGGTCATCTCTGCACTCTTCAAGACCAAAAACATAGCACAAATGGGACCAGACAACATCCCAGATCCCTTATAAACAACTACCAGAACCATTTGGATCCCAGTTTAACCACAGTCTCTGGACTGGCTATGTTCTGGCATAATGGAGGACAGCAACAGTAATCCCTCTGCACAAACAGGGACCATCAACCGATCCTGGGGATTATAAATCTATAAGCTTGACTAGCCTCATCTGCAAGGCCATTGAAAGAGTCATTATGGACCTTATCAACAAGGACATAGATAATCTCCAAACTCTGGACCCAACCCAGTTTGGTTTTGTTAAGTGTGGGTCACATCTGTTAAACCTGGTTGACGTCAAGAAAGTCACTAAGGCCCTGGACGAGGGAAAGACAGTGCATACCACCTACCTTGACCTAACCAATGCATTTGACACAATACCCCTATTTGGGAATTACAGCAAAACTCTCCCAAATGGGAATTAACCCACGTCACTAGATGGGTAGCCAATTGGCTCACCGACAGGACACATACCGTCAGAGTGGGTGACTTCACCTCTAGCAACAGACCAGTCACCAGTGGTGTACCACAGGGCTCTGGGCTGGGCCATTTACTGTTGGGAATTTATTTCTTGAAAGTACAGGCAAACACAGATGGCCTGTGGCTGACCAAGTTCGCTGATGATTGAAAATTGCGAGCAATCACTGAGTCCCTCAGTGATGCTAGTATTTATGCCGAAAGGGTTAACATGGAAAAATAGTTGGTGCCAAAGCCACAAATTGAAGCTAAATGCAAAAAAAAAGTATTATTATTCCCTTTGGTGAAGCTAACATTCTTGCTAATTACATAATAGACAGCAACCCCTTTAGTGTAGACCCAGTGGTACATGATCTGGGTACTCAGGCTGATTGCAATCTAAATTTTGACCAATACAGTGGTGAGGAAATCTTCCTATGTAGCACATCTCATTAGTAAAGGCTTCACATCTAGATCTAAGGATGTTACAATTCCATTATATCTGTCCCTCATCAGACTAATAATTGAATACAATTCTCCCTTTTGCATGTATCTCACCAGACATCTGCAACAGCTGGAGAGGCCACAGAGGTTTCTCACCAAGAAAATATAGGGTACACAAAACAAGTCCTGCATTGGAAAGACTGAAAGCCCTGTCACTGTATTCTGTTTCCTACAGGCTGCTAAGGGTTGACCTCTGCCTGGCGTACAGGGCAGTCTCTGACATGGCCCTGATGGAAATATTACACATTTTTAAATCAAACTGCATGGGGGTCACTTGTTCCACGTATCTTAACCTAGCCTCTGACATAACAAATTATGCTGGAGAGATAAATACATCTCCCAGAGACTACCTCTTCTTTAGAACAAGCTTCCCATTCACATGAAGCAGAGTCCCTCCCTGACCCTCTTCAAAGGCAACCTAGATCAATGGATGGGTGACCATAAATTCACTCTTAAGCACAAAACGGAGCTCAAACTTCCAAAAGTGTCCCAAGTCAAAAAAAGACATAGATATAATCTCCTGGGTGCACCACCATGGGCAATCAGGCTGTTCAAAGATTAAAAACTTACACTTTTAATAAAGTAAAAATAAAAACAAATAAAAGTTTCCACAATCAATAGCCTTTGGAAACGATAAGCACTTTCGGCTGTTGGTCTTCTTCAGAACGCAATATCCTATGGCTAACTTGGGATATAAAAACAACCTTCAGACCAATACAATTGCATAAGATCCTTACACGTCTAATCACATTTCACAACCAATCAAATGATGGAAATATACATGCCTGTCAATTGTTTAAAGACTTCTCTTGTAATATCTACATACATAGGTAATAACGCTTTGTTAATATTCAATTCCATTGTAACCAATCAGGGAGTAGACAAAAGAGCCTTGCTATTTAACCATTAGTTAGCCATTCACATCTTATGAGTAAGCCTAGGAAGAGCATAATATTAAAATCAAAGTGGCGATGCTCATACAAAAGTCTAGCCAATTCGGCAGATAAAAATAAAAATACATTTTTTTTTTTCAAAACCGCTTTGAGAATAGAGATTTAGGTAGAATACTTCCTAGGATAACAGATCAGATTATATTAAAATCCTATAACATCCAATCGCTTTTCCAGCGAATTCAGCTAGAGAAAAATAACATGCCTGCCAATAATTTACAGCTGCTCTTCGCATTTAGGCAAAAACATTTTGTTGATATTCAATCATACTTTGACCAATGGTCAAAAAAATATGTTAAGTCTTCTTGTTTAGCCAAATATTGGCCACCTACATCTTTTAAATAAACTTGATGAGAACATCTCATAACGATGAACAAATTAACAACCCTGCAGATCTTAATCAAGCAAAAGAGCTATACTTTCATTAACTACACAAAACACATCAGAGATAAAAATTTAGATGGAATACTTCTTTGTACATCTACTTAGCTCTTAGTGCCAATCTGATGGCTCTGATTTCTTTTTCTTCCAATCAAAATTATAACTAATCAGACAGTGGGAAAAGAAGAAATGTTTGAGCTCAGCCAATGCTATGACATCTACCCCTGGTATACCCTTGAATGGCACTTTTAACAATTATTCATAACGTGGCCAAAAGAAATATGCATTCAAAATAAGACAAGCCTCCTGGCATAAACAATACTTCTACGTCTACAAATAGGCTGATTAGATGCAAAAAAAGAGAGAAAAGTCAGATGGCTTAAGCAACAATCAGATAGCTGTTCATAAAGCATAAGCACATACAGGCAATGACACCTTATTAATGTTTAATCATATTTATACCAAAGGAATCTTTAAAAGCAGTGCAAGCCCTCTTACTTAGTCAATAGCTGGTCATATAATTCAAAGAAGAATGATACGGAAAATCACATAATAACTAAGGTAGCAATAGGTCTATGGGCAACAATCCTGCTGTCTTCTCATATCTTGATGAAATTGAATACATTTCCTTTTGGTTCACTGAGAGTGCATTTTCTAGACTTTGAAAAATATTAGGAGTAAAAACTTCAAACTTGTTATTTATAATCAGCCCTCAATGCTGGTTGGTGAATTCTGTTGACATTGAAATTCCTAAAAGTCTAGTCACAGATGTATCTAGTCAAGCAGGGAGGGAATACAAATTTCAAGCTCAGCCAATATTATGACAAATATTCTTAATAAATCTTCACAGCAATGCTTCATGATAATTATTCACAACTTTGTCAATAAAGTAATTAAAAAGAAATGAAAAAGGGGCAAGCTTCCTAGCTTAAATTTAATTTAGTCCGTGAAACATAAAATATTATTCTGTCCATTTTTTTCTCTTCTTCCTGTTTTCTTGCACCATAATAGCCAAAATTCTATTATGCTCATATTTATTTGCTCAAATTTTAAACATTTCTCCCTATTATGTTTATATATTTCTTTCCACAAATTAACTATTTCACATTTCAAAAAACACATGTCCAGTAGTCTCAAACTCTCTACATTTATTACATATGATTTCTATTTTGTAGATTGTTTTTTGTTTGCAGTGTCATTGTTTCTACCCTCTCTGTTTGCCCTCCGGGCTCACTCCACTCCCCTAACCTGCCCCCTATTCCCACCCACCCCCACTACATCTAACTTCATACCCCAATAGCCACTCCCACATTTAAAACACTCTATCATATTTGTCTCCACACACCAACACTTAATTATCCCCCTCCTTTACACTACTAATCTCACACCCTCCCAACTACATCTGACACACTATCTCCCTTCATAAACTAATTTCTCTAATTATTTACTACACCATATATCCCTACTTCATGTTACAATCTCACAATTGTTATTAATACCATACCTGCACAGCCTTTACTCATCACATTTCTTCTGTTCTTCCCCTACCCTGTACTCTACCTTACTAGCCTCCCAAATGTCTCATATCCCTCTTTTACAAACCTCCACCTATTCTAAAAAAGAATCTATCTTCTCATCACATATTTCTCTTCATCTCTGTCACCACAATAATACTCTCCTATTTAACAGGAAGCTTCTTCCTGATATATCTAATACTGTCTTTATCCCGCATATTCCAAATTCCACATTCTTCTTCTCATTCAACTCCAGTTCAAAGTCATTTAAAGACATTTTACTCCTACTTCTTGACATATACCCTAATCTTGGACCCCTGGTCAACCAATGTACTAAGTCAAACTTGCCATTTTCACTCTCTCCCTATAAATCTCTCCTTTTTGCTACAATTAATGCCAAAGGCCTATACAATAAACTACCAAACTTCCATGCATGTCTCTCCCATAACCACCCTGACATTTTATCTATTTCCAAAACTTGGCTCAAACCACATTTGAAAGACTCTGAAATCATTCCCCTACCTAAAGAATCATACAAAATGACAGAACTAACAAGAAAGGGGCTGGAGTAGCCCTACTCTTCTCCTTCTCTTTAACAGTGACTCACAACACCAAACCTATACTCCAATTTTCAACAGCCAAACTAACCCTGGCCCTCTTAAAAAATAACAACCATAAAAACATATGCATAGCTACCCTATATATGCCACCTGGAAATAACATCCCTATTCTTGAAGATATTCTCTTTTGGTTCTCTAACATAAGTAATGAGACAATTCTTCTAGGTGATGTCAACATTAACTGGACTTCAATTATTTCTACATCTACTATGCAGAACATAAATCTATGCAATTTCACCCAACTAATTAACTCTCCTACCAGACCTAATGAAGACAACTCTTCAGGCAGCATTCTTGATTGGATATTAGTATCCCACCCCAGCAATATTTCAGACAGTGGGACCTTATCTGACTCCCTTAGTGATCATCTTCCTGCCTTTGCATGTCATTCCCCTTCCTCTCTCCTCCAACATACTTATATCTCAACTCATACCCTCATAAAATTTAATCCTCAAACCTTCTCTGATTGCTTAAAACATATGAACTGTAACCCTCTGAAAAATCTTCCTCTTGACAACGCTGTTACTTACTTTAATGCTTAAGCGCTTTCATCCACTTTTTATTCAACGTGAACTTCTTCAGAAATAATGACTGTAAAAAAACTGTTGTTTAAATACTATTTCCACAGGAAATGATGTCATTTTTTTCTGTTTCTTTTTTCTAAAACAGTAATAATAATAATAATGAATGAATGAATCTCATTCTAAAACATTTTTCATTTAGTTTTTGTAAAAAATACTAATACATAATGTCTACATATATATGTTTTATGTTGTTTTATCTGTACATTAAAAAACATTTTAGATTAATCATTTCGTTCAGCCCTGGTGTTTGATCAGCTCCAAACACCAATTGCCACAAGGCTTCCTTACATTCTAAAATGTTGTTTAAATCCCCTGAAAGTGATTCTTTCTTGACCGTATCTAAAATGAAAAATTCAAACTTTTTAAAATCCTTGCATGTGCTGGCATGTCTAGCTAATGCATTATTTTAGCTAAAATGTGTTCGTATATTCTACGCTTGAAAATCCTCTTAGTTTTACCAATGTAGTAATTTTTACAGGTCACACAGGTGGCCAAGTAAACAACTAGCTCACTATTGCAGTTGTAATATTCCTTTGCCCAAAATGTATGATTAAGATGTTCCACTGTTACAAAGGAAGTGTTAGTCATGTATCTGCATTGTTTACAATTGGTACAACTAAAGGTACCCTTCTTGTTTGTGCAACTTCTTTCTGAATTCCTATTGTCGCTTTTACCTTGCTCTAAAAGCTGCTTTAAATCTAGTGTTTTTTTGTAAGTGAACTTCGGTTTGTGTCCAATAACTAAAGCCAAGTCCCTATTTCCTAAAATAACTTTCCAGTTGTTCTCAATGATTGATTTGATGTTCCACATTTCGTTCACTATTGGTAATGGAAAAGCTGTTAAAAAATCATTAACCTGGTTTTCCTTTGTCATATCATTCACACAAATCATTGGTTCCCCTACTAGTATTTCTTCAGAATACAAAATAGGTTTCGCTACTCCTTTCCTAAGAGGTATCACCTCACTTTCTATTTTTTCTAAAAAACTTTTTGCATAACCTCTGTTCATAAATAGACTTCGTAGAAGAATTAATTCTTCCTGAAATGTCTTTTCATCAGATGTCAATCTACTGAGTCTAATTATCTGGCCTTTAACCACACCTCTTTTCATATGTACCGGGTGTAAACTATCCTTGTGTAAGTAACTATTAGCAAAATATGGTTTTCTATAAATTTTGCTACTAAAACTTTTTGATTCGTTGTCTATTTTAAGACTTAGATCCAAAAAAGTGATGTTCTTCCCAAATTCACCTATTTTGAAGAACAAAAAGTTGGTTGTCTGATTTAGATCTTGTACCAAATTCATAAATTCTTGTTGTTCTCCCTTCCATAAAAATAGTAAATCATCTATGTATCTTCGGTATAAAAATACTTTATTGAAAAGTGTGTGTGTCTTTAAAAACTTAGTCTCCCAATTTGCCATTACAATGTTGGCAAAGGAAGGGGCTACCCTTGACCCCATAGCTACTCCTGACTCTTGTTTGTATATGTTACTATTGAATTTAAAAAAATTGTTATCCAGAACTAGCTCCATTAACGTACAAAGTGAGTTTACCTTTGTCCCTGCAAGGTTGGTATGTGTGTTCAAGTATTCCCTCATAAATTCAATGCCCTCTTCCTGGTCAATACTAGTATAAAGATTTTTCACGTCTAAACTAGCAAAAAATAGGTTTTCATTACCTATTTTGGTATCCCTTAATGTTTCCAAAAGGTTCCATGAATCCTTGATGAAAAATTCAGATTTCTGAACTATAGGGTTTAGTATATTATCCAACCAAATGGAAATGTTTTCTGTTTTGGATTGTTTGGCAGAAATAATAGGTCTGAACGGTGGTCTCACTTCATCATTCTGTATTTTTGGAATACCAAACAATACAGCAAGTCTAGGATGTTCTTTGTATAAAAATTCATAATCTAATCTATTTATTTCATCCTGACAATACATATCAAATAATGTTGTGTCCAAGGTCTTAAACTTCTTAATTACTGACTCAAATTTGACTTTTCTATAGGTGTTTGTGTCTTGTAACAATTCTTCTATTGATATTACATAATCCTTGTCATTCATAATCACTACTTTCCCTCCTTTGTCTGCCTTCATTATTCTGATGTTGTTATTTGAAACTAGTGTCTTTAAGGCAGATACTTCTTCTTCTGTCAAATTGTTTGTATATTCAATATTGTTGATTTTTCTAAAATCCTGTTCACATAGTTTCTGAAATACTAATAGACTACTAGTCAAAGGAGGGTTGTAGGTACTAGGATTACTAATAGTTGTCCTATTACCCTGCTTAGTAGTTCCTAGATCTTCCATAATGTAGTTTAAATTTAATTTTCTTAAGAAAAGTCTAAAGTCAATAAGAAGTCTACCTAAGTTCATCTTATTAGTGGGGATAAAATTAAATCCCTTTTTCAACACTTTTTCCACTGAGGCATTTATATGTAAGTCAGATAAATTGATTATTCCAACTTCATAAGAGTCACCAATAATTCTTGGAGATGCTATCACCATCTCTTTTTGTTCCTTCCTCTGCCCTCCCGAAATTGGGTAGAATTGTGCCATCTCAAAGTTCTCTTGTTCTGATTCTGTACCATCTGAAAAGGAGTATTTTTGGTCTCTGAAAAGGTAGCCACCTTTTCTGCATAGTTCATGTTGGTTTTATTATTAGTTGAAGTGTCTTTGCTAGTAGTAGGCAAAACTGGAAATTCTTCCTGCATTCTTTGTTCTACATTGTTTTCCATACTGGACATTACTGAATTATTAGTGTCAATGACTGTCTTGGAATTAGTTTGTGTACCATTTTGAGGTTCAATAGACTGTACTGGAATTGCTGGCATTGAAAAATCTGCTTGAATTATGTATGCCTCATTGTTGTTATAAGAGAATATGTCTCTACGTAATTTCGATTGTTTTCTGGCTATAATAGTGCTTCTTTGTTTTTCAGCTTTGATTTCAATACCATTGTATAATTCCCCAAAAGTCTTGAAACTAGCATATTTATGTACACGCTCATCTAATAATTTTATTTTGTCATTTAGAGCGTTTAGTTCCATGATGTAATGTTCAATTAACAGGTTCATCATCTTAATACCAGTGTCATTGTATAAGTTAATAAGTTCGTTGGTTAGCGTGTCCCCAGCTGACACACAGTTTGGGAACTTCGCTGTCCTCAAACCTTTCGGTACTATTTTTCTGTTAACGCATTCTTTTAAATATTGAATTTCAAGAGTAAGGGTTACGTGTTTAAAAATCAGTTTTTCTAAGTCAAAAATACTTTTTTTACAGATCGCTTTGTCATCGTTAATTACACTTACTGTATTGTCAGCGAACACCTCCCCAATGTCTGCGAAAGGATTCGTTGTGTCTTTGTTCAGGTAATTCCAAATGTTACCTTCCGAAGGTAACCGTTGTTGTTCTGGTCCACCATTACGGTTCTGACTCTCCTCGCTATCTGCGACGTTGATCTCACGACGTGAGGCTACTTCCTTTACTGAATTTAAAGGTGCCTTTACATTTACTTGTTGGTTCGGAGGTGTCCGACTTTGCAGCATTTCTTTCACTATTTTTGTAACTGTCTCTATTAACAGTTGCTGTGAATTTGTAGATTCCAAATCTACAGTTTCCAAATCCAAATCTAAAACGGAGTGTGTAGATAAATTCATAAGTGTCTCTTGAGTGAAATCCTCAGCAGCCATGCCTGATTATGAACCTGGGTACACAAACTGACAAAAAAAAATTACTACATTGGTAAAACTAAGAGGATTTTCAAGCGTAGAATATACGAACACATTTTAGCTATGAGAAAGAAAGACAAAAATAATGCATTAGCTAGACATGCCAGCACATGCAAGTATTTTAAAAAGTTTGAATTTTTCATTTTAGATACGGTCAAGAAAGAATCACTTTCAGGGGATTTAAACAACATTTTAGAATGTAAGGAAGCCTTGTGGCAATTGGTGTTTGGAGCTGATCAAACACCAGGGCTGAACGAAATGATTAATCTAAAATGTTTTTTAATGTACAGATAAAACAACATAAAACATATATATGTAGACATTATGTATTAGTATTTTTTACAAAAACTAAATGAAAAATGTTTTAGAATGAGATTCATTCATTCATTATTATTATTATTACTGTTTTAGAAAAAAGAAACAGAAAAAAATGACATAATTTCCTGTGGAAATAGTATTTAAACAACAGTTTTTTTACAGTCATTATTTCTGAAGAAGATCACGTTGAATAAAAAGTGGATGAAAGCGCTTAAACAATATCCTTGCAGAGTGAGAGTCTTTTTGTGGAGCTATTCTGGATTATTGGCTTGGTTTTTGAAGTTTGTGACTCATTGGAACGTTTCTTTATTCCGTTTTTGTCAGTTTGTGTACCCAGGTTCATAATCAGGCATGGCTGCTGAGGATTTCACTCAAGAGACACTTATGAATTTATCTACACACTCCGTTTTAGATTTGGGTTTGGAAACTGTAGATTTGGAATCTACAAATTCACAGCAACTGTTAATAGAGACAGTTACAAAAATAGTGAAAGAAATGCTGCAAAGTCGGACACCTCCGAACCAACAAGTAAATGTAAAGGCACCTTTAAATTCAGTAAAGGAAGTAGCCTCACGTCGTGAGATCAACGTCGCAGATAGCGAGGAGAGTCAGAACCGTAATGGTGGACCAGAACAACAACGGTTACCTTCGGAAGGTAACATTTGGAATTACCTGAACAAAGACACAACGAATCCTTTCGCAGACATTGGGGAGGTGTTCGCTGACAATACAGTAAGTGTAATTAACGATGACAAAGCGATCTGTAAAAAAAGTATTTTTGACTTAGAAAAACTGATTTTTAAACACGTAACCCTTACTCTTGAAATTCAATATTTAAAAGAATGCGTTAACAGAAAAATAGTACCGAAAGGTTTGAGGACAGCGAAGTTCCCAAACTGTGTGTCAGCTGGGGACACGCTAACCAACGAACTTATTAACTTATACAATGACACTGGTATTAAGATGATGAACCTGTTAATTGAACATTACATCATGGAACTAAACGCTCTAAATTACAAAATAAAATTATTAGATGAGCGTGTACATAAATATGCTAGTTTCAAGACTTTTGGGGAATTATACAATGGTATTGAAATCAAAGCTGAAAAACAAAGAAGCACTATTATAGCCAGAAAACAATCGAAATTACGTAGAGACATATTCTCTTATAACAACAATGAGGCATACATAATTCAAGCAGATTTTTCAATGCCAGCAATTCCAGTACAGTCTATTGAACCTCAAAATGGTACACAAACTAATTCCAAGACAGTCATTGACACTAATAATTCAGTAATGTCCAGTATGGAAAACAATGTAGAACAAAGAATGCAGGAAGAATTTCCAGTTTTGCCTACTACTAGCAAAGACACTTCAACTAATAATAAAACCAACATGAACTATGCAGAAAAGGTGGCTACCTTTTCAGAGACCAAAAATACTCCTTTTCAGATGGTACAGAATCAGAACAAGAGAACTTTGAGATGGCACAATTCTACCCAATTTCGGGGGAGGGGCAGAGGAAGGAACAAAAAGAGATGGTGATAGCATCTCCAAGAATTATTGGTGACTCTTATGAAGTTGGAATAATCAATTTATCTGACTTACATATAAATGCCTCAGTGGAAAAAGTGTTGAAAAAGGGATTTAATTTTATCCCCACTAATAAGATGAACTTAGGTAGACTTCTTATTGACTTTAGACTTTTCTTAAGAAAATTAAATTTAAACTACATTATGGAAGATCTAGGAACTACTAAGCAGGGTAATAGGACAACTATTAGTAATCCTAGTACCTACAACCCTCCTTTGACTAGTAGTCTATTAGTATTTCAGAAACTATGTGAACAGGATTTTAGAAAAATCAACAATATTGAATATACAAACAATTTGACAGAAGAAGAAGTATCTGCCTTAAAGACACTAGTTTCAAATAACAACATCAGAATAATGAAGGCAGACAAAGGAGGAAAGTAGTGATTATGAATGACAAGGATTATGTAATATCAATAGAAGAATTGTTACAAGACACAAACACCTATAGAAAAGTCAAATTTGAGTCAGTAATTAAGAAGTTTAAGACCTTGGACACAACATTATTTGATATGTATTGTCAGGATGAAATAAATAGATTAGATTATGAATTTTTATACAAAGAACATCCTAGACTTGCTGTATTGTTTGGTATTCCAAAAATACAGAATGATGAAGTGAGACCACCGTTCAGACCTATTATTTCTGCCAAACAATCCAAAACAGAAAACATTTCCATTTGGTTGGATAATATACTAAACCCTATAGTTCAGAAATCTGAATTTTTCATCAAGGATTCATGGAACCTTTTGGAAACATTAAGGGATACCAAAATAGGTAATGAAAACCTATTTTTTGCTAGTTTAGACGTGAAAAATCTTTATACTAGTATTGACCAGGAAGAGGGCATTGAATTTATGAGGGAATACTTGAACACACATACCAACCTTGCAGGGACAAAGGTAAACTCACTTTGTACGTTAATGGAGCTAGTTCTGGATAACATTTTTTTTAAATTCAATAGTAACATATACAAACAAGAGTCAGGAGTAGCTATGGGGTCAAGGGTAGCCCCTTCCTTTGCCAACATTGTAATGGCAAATTGGGAGACTAAGTTTTTAAAGACACACACACTTTTCAATAAAGTATTTTTATACCGAAGATACATAGATGATTTACTATTTTTATGGAAGGGAGAACAACAAGAATTTATGAATTTGGTACAAGATCTAAATCAGACAACCAACTTTTTGTTCTTCAAAATAGGTGAATTTGGGAAGAACATCACTTTTTTGGATCTAAGTCTTAAAATAGACAACGAATCAAAAAGTTTTAGTAGCAAAATTTATAGAAAACCATATTTTGCTAATAGTTACTTACACAAGGATAGTTTACACCCGGTACATATAAAAAGAGGTGTGGTTAAAGGCCAGATAATTAGACTCAGTAGATTGACATCTGATGAAAAGACATTTCAGGAAGAATTAATTCTTCTACGAAGTCTATTTATGAACAGAGGTTATGCAAAAAGTTTTTTAGAAAAAATAGAAAGTGAGGTGATACCTCTTAGGAAAGGAGTAGCGAAACCTATTTTGTATTCTGAAGAAATACTAGTAGGGGAACCAATGATTTGTGTGAATGATATGACAAAGGAAAACCAGGTTAATGATTTTTTAACAGCTTTTCCATTACCAATAGTGAACGAAATGTGGAACATCAAATCAATCATTGAGAACAACTGGAAAGTTATTTTAGGAAATAGGGACTTGGCTTTAGTTATTGGACACAAACCGAAGTTCACTTACAAAAAAACACTAGATTTAAAGCAGCTTTTAGAGCAAGGTAAAAGCGACAATAGGAATTCAGAAAGAAGTTGCACAAACAAGAAGGGTACCTTTAGTTGTACCAATTGTAAACAATGCAGATACATGACTAACACTTCCTTTGTAACAGTGGAACATCTTAATCATACATTTTGGGCAAAGGAATATTACAACTGCAATAGTGAGCTAGTTGTTTACTTGGCCACCTGTGTGACCTGTAAAAATTACTACATTGGTAAAACTAAGAGGATTTTCAAGCGTAGAATATACGAACACATTATAGCTATGAGAAAGAAAGACAAAAATAATGCATTAGCTAGACATGCCAGCACATGCAAGGATTTTAAAAAGTTTGAATTTTTCATTTTAGATACGGTCAAGAAAGAATCACTTTCAGGGGATTTAAACAACATTTTAGAATGTAAGGAAGCCTTGTGGCAATTGGTGTTTGGAGCTGATCAAACACCAGGGCTGAACGAAATGATTAATCTAAAATGTTTTTTAATGTACAGATAAAACAACATAAAACATATATATGTAGACATTATGTATTAGTATTTTTTACAAAAACTAAATGAAAAATGTTTTAGAATGAGATTCATTCATTCATTATTATTATTATTACTGTTTTAGAAAAAAGAAACAGAAAAAAATGACATCATTTCCTGTGGAAATAGTATTTAAACAACAGTTTTTTTACAGTCATTATTTCTGAAGAAGTTCACGTTGAATAAAAAGTGGATGAAAGCGCTTAAACAATATCCTTGCAGAGTGAGAGTCTTTTTGTGGAGCTATTCTGGATTATTGGCTTGGTTTTTGAAGTTTGTGACTCATTGGAACGTTTCTTTATTCCGTTTTTGTTACTTTAATGCTTCTTTCACTAACCTACTAAACAGCTTTGCTCCTGCTAGAACTATAAGGGCTAAAAATAAAACTGCCTCCTGGCTCTCCAAAGAAACTACAACCCTCACGCATCTCTGAGATAAATCATGGAAATACCACAAAAAATACAAAACATCTAATTCCCTAACTGAATACAAACAACTCCATAATAAAGTTAAAAAGCAAATAGTTACTGATCATAAATCCTACTACTCTAAACTTCAGAACAATCACAAAGCCAATCCCAAAATGTTTTGTAGTAGTATCTCTGCCCTTCTTACTCCTGACAGAAATGACAACCCTTGTCCAGATCTTAACTCTCCAAATCTTATCATTGCTGCCCAATTTACCTCCTTTTTCATAAACTCAATAGCCAAGCTCACCACATCTTTCCCCAACAATGTATCAGCTTCCACCATGTCTCCTACTCACAATTCCCCCTCCAGAACCACCAGTTCTACTCACTTATATCCCTTTACTCTCAAACCCATTTCTGTCAATACCATAAAAAGATTCCTACAAAAATTAAAACCATGCTCTAATGCCCCAGATAATCTACCATCCTACTTCCTCAAACTAGCTGCTGATGGCATAGCTCTTCCCAGCTGCATTCTAATTAATCACTCCATTCAAGAATCTTATGTACCCCTTCTCTGGAAAAAAGCCTTTATCATTCCCCTGCACAAAGGAGGCCACAATACTGACATCTCCAATATCTGTCCAACAGCCCTTCTCTCCACTATCTCTAAGGTTCTTGAAAAATGCATTTATTTGCAACTTCTTCCTTACCTTATAGATAATCATCTGTTGACCCCTACTCAACATGGATTTAGACTGGGACACAGCACCACCACTGCCCTTCTGTCCTTTCTCGATATCATCAAACGCATTTGAGACTCAGGCAATATTGTATCTACCCTTTTCTTAGACCTATCTAAAGCATTCAGTACCATTTCTCATCACTTACTTCTGTCCCAACTCTCTCTTCTCAACCTGCCCTCCTCTTCCATAAAATGATTTTCCAGTTCAAACCAACAACAGGCCATCAAGTGGAAAATTGCATCTCTTCCTACCTTCACACTCCAACAGGTGTACCCCAAGGTTCTATCCTGGGTCCCTTACTATTTAACATTTTTATTAATAATTTCAATCACTGTATCCCAAATGCCAAACTTGTTCAATATGCAGATGATTCGACCATCATTTGCTCTGCCAAACCTCTCCCCAAACTCATGCAAGTAACTCAAAATGCCTTCACCAGCACCGAGACTGTTGAATAACCATCTAGCTCTCAATGCATCCAAAACTAAAATCATGTTATTTATCCTATCAAAAAACACTGAAGTTGACAAGAACTCCTTTTTGATAGTCAGCCTAAGCAAGACTCCCATCGAAATAGTCCCCTGTACTAAGCTACTTGGTGTCCTTAATTATGAACACTTAAAGTTTGACATTCACCTACAAACTAACATCAAGAAAACCCACCAGAAGCTCAGAATGCTGTATCGGCATAATTGCTATCTCACCCCTTCAACAAAGCATATCCTTGCTGTCACTTAATTCCATTCCTCTCTCATGTATGGACCTACAGTCCTCTCTAAAGACAAAACTTGAATCTTGTTACAATAAAATCTCTAAGTTTGCCACTGGCTCCAAATCTTCTTCACACCACTGTGATGCCCTACACTCCTTGAATTGGTTGGAACTTCCTAACTATCTCTTTTATATTTAACTGTCTACCACAAACTCATCTTCAAGCCCTTTAACTGCCCCTCCCTCTCCTCTATCCTTATCCTACATCTTCCTGAAAAATCACTCATGTCCAATAATCAGTATGTCCTTGAAATGTACAAACCCACACATATTCCAGGGCAACTTTTATTGTCATTTTCGCTAACATGCAAATGGAACTCTCGTCCACCCCACATCCTAACTACCCAGACCCACTCTAGTTTTAAGACTTTGCTTCATTCGTACCTCTCTTCTAACTGGGAATGCTCCTGTTCTCACCCTTCCTAACCTTTATTTACTTGACTCTTACTTCCTATTAAGCTTTCTTTCACAAATTCAGTCTATTATTTATTTAGTTATTTATTTGAAGTTTTGTTTGCCAGGATGGTCCATTGGGCCGAAAGAGCCCATTTTCAATGGAGTCACGGGAAGAAAAGCTCCATAGAGACAATGTGTAAAATAACAGGTTGTTATAGTACAAGAAGAGTATATGAAAACAAAATATTTGATGATTCAATTTAGAAGATGAGAAACAGAAATTATATAACCATTAGTAAAAGTTTACAAATATATAGTCCGTATGATTGCTAAAATAGATGTTGTCTATTACAACAATAGGAATTTACAAGTTAATTACAACTCTAAGTAGCTATTTACAAATATATATGTTCCCACAGAGGAAATATGAACAGTGGGGGGATATATAGGTTAAATGAGGTAAGGAGAGATGAGTTAGGGGAAGCAGAGAGAAAGAGGAAATGGGGAGGTAGATAGTTGATTTAGGATAAAAGGAGAAAGGGAGAGGGTGTAGGGAGTAAGGTAGCTACTGGACACGTTCTGCAGGATGGGAACATGAATATTCCCACAGAGAAGTTAGGTGTGAGTGGACCAAAGTTTTAAAGGTGGAGAGGATCCTAGTGAGGCGGATGTGAGATGGGAGCATAAATTATCTCTACACAAAACAGCCACAGTTGAAAGGTTTAAAAATATTTAATAATAAATAATAATAACACTTGATATGTTCTTCTTAATACCTTCTTATCAATTATCTTACAGTATAGACTTGTATGCTTTGACCTACAGAATGCTAACTTATTCTTGGACTACCAGAATGTTTTGTTATGGCATATACCACAAAATGCTTTGTTATTATTATTACTTTGTCAATCTGTTTCTGTTACTTTTAAGTCATGTAATATTTCTGTTAGTTTTTATTAGTTTTTAACTATTGTAAGATTGTATGTGGAGCTTTTCTCCTTTAGCCTCCATTGAAAATGGGCTCATTTCAGCCCAATGGACTTTCCCGGTTAACAAACTGCAAATAAGTAAAATAAATATTCTATATTGGTATTTTTTTTATGGCATATTTGCCTTTACCAGCAATTGTCTAATAAACAATCTCCATAAAAAATCATTACATTCTTTAATCTTTTTATAGTTATATCTCATCATTATGGCTTATTTCGTATCTATTTCTAAATCTTTCCATGGATCAATGCAATAAAATTATTTCATAATACATAAGTACAATTTCTTTCTATTTTTCTCACATATATTCTTTCTTTTATTTTCCATATCACAGTTTTGTTTTGATAGTCTTTCATTTCTTCCTTCACAATGCTTTTACTTCTTTTTTTTTAACTCCCATTCCTTTCCATGGTTCTTTGTATTTATAATACAGTATTATTTATATCAAGTTTTTATTTTCTTTCATAATTCCATTTAATACCTTATATAAAATTAAAGATGATACATGTACTATTGGGTTTATTAAACCCAAGCCTCCTTGCTCTTCTTTCATATATAGAATCCCTCTCTCAACTGGATTCAGTCTAGAGCTCCATCATCATCCTCTTTTGGCTTTTCCTGTTAGGGGTCGCCGCAGCGGATGATCTCTTTCCATTTCTTCCTATCCTCTGCATCTTGCTCTGTCACACCAACCGCCTGCATGTCCTCTCTCACCACGTCCATAAACCTTATCTTAGGCCTTCCTCTTCTCCTCTTACCTGGCAGCTCCATCCTTAGCATCTTTTTCCCAATATACCCATCATCCCTCCTCAGCACATGTCCAAACCAACGCAATCTCGTCTCTCTTGCTTTGTCTCCAAACTGTCCAAAATGAGCTGACCCTCTAATATACTGATTCCTAATCCTATCCAGCCTAGTCACACCAAGTGCAAATCTTAACATCTTTAACTCTGCCACATCCAGCTCGGACTACTGCCTTTTTGTCAATGCCACTGTCTCCAACCCAAATAACATAGCTGGTCTCACTACCCTCTTGTAGACCTTCCCTTTCACTTTTACTGGTACCCATCTGTCACAAATCACTCCTGACACTCTTCTCCACCCATTCCACCCTACCTGTACTCTCTTCTTCACCTCTCTTCCACATTCACCATTACTCTGAACTGCTGATCCCAAGTACTTAAACTCGTCCACCTTTACCAACTCTACACTCTGCATCCTCACCATTCTTCTACTGTCCCTCTCATTTACACACATATATTCTGTCTTAGCCCTGCTGACCTTAATTCCTCTGCTCTCTAGAGCATATCTCCACCTCTCCAGAGTCTCCTCAACCTGATTCCTACTCTCACTACAGATCACAATGTCATCTGCAAACATCATAGTCCACGGGGCCTCCTGTCTGATCTCATCTGTCAACCTGTCCATCACCACTGCAAATAAGAAAGGACTCAGAGCTGATCCTTGATGTAATCCCACCTCCACCTTAAACGGATCTGTCACTCCCACTGCAGTCCTCACCACTGTTACACTACCCTCGTACATATCCTGTACCACTCTTACATACTTCTCTGCCACTCCCGACTTCCTCATACAATACCAAGCTCCATATAAAAGAAAATATAATCATCATTAATTAATTTTCATACTTAATAGGAATCATATAGATGTTAGCAACATAAGCATTTTTCCTATTACCATGGTGTTCAACAAGTGTGCTGTTTTTCTATATGAAGAGCTATATAATTTCCAAAAAATCGTCATATCCTTTACTTCTTTGACTACATTATCGCATTTTTCATTGTTGCTGTTTGCATTCATTCCTTCCAAATATTATTCACAATATATCTACATGTTTTTCATTGAACTCAGTACCTCCTATCATACCTTCAAAACCAAATCCTTTACTTTTCTCTTTATTTATACTTAAACCATTTTTTATATTTATACTTCATTTTAATTTACTTTTTCCATCCATACTTTTTTAACAATTAATACAATGTAATCTGCATAATTATACATTATCAGCAATTGTACTTCCTTCATCATTTTGTATCCACCACCACTTGACATTTTATTAATTTCTTTCACTATAACATTCATAACTAATGAGAAAATTATACTACTAGCTGGGCAGCCCTGCTTTATTCCACATTCTATTTTTATTTCTTCCCTAATCCAGCCATTTACATTTAGTTTTACATAGTTCCTTTCATAAACAGATTTTATTACTTGTAATATTTTTTATTACATTATATGCCTGCAAAATTCCCTATAACGATTTATACTGAATATAATCATATGCTTTACTTATATCCCCTATCATAACCTTCACTTCACCAGGAAAGGAGGGTGGCCTAATGGTTAAGGTGTTTGCCTTACCAACACAAAGTGCAGAGTTTGAGGCTCACAAGGGATTACAATTGGCTAGGCTTAAAATGGCTCACAAGGGCAGTTAACTTAGTGCTAACCTATCAACCTATATAGATATGACTAGAAGAAAGCAATACTATTGACAATTTTAGGGTTGGGAGGGTGGCCTGATGGTTAAGGTGTTTGCCTGACAAACGCAAGGTGCAGAGTTTGAGTCTCACAAGGGATAATTGGCTAGGCTTAAAATGGCTCACAAGGGCAGTTAGCTTAGTACTAACCTATGTATTTCTACATTTTTATGATAAATGTTGGTCATATATTTTATCCATTGTTGTAATCTTTTTGTTATTTGTTAGAAAAATATGTATTTAAATATATGTGAAATGCTAGTTTAAAAGCAAGGTAGTTTATAATGCATTTTATTCTATTAATCATATAACAGAAGGGATAAATTCATGTGTAAATGCAAGTAGCTTCTGAAACTGCAGTGTGCTTTGACCCCTGACCCTGGCAGCTGCCAGCTCAGCAAGCTTAATGTTATGCTTTTCATAAGTGATTATCTGCTGGGTCAGGAAATTAAATGTGTAAATCGTCCACTCCTTCATGACAAGATAACTTGTCCTTGTAAATAATTAAATCTTCCTTTCCTGATGTAGTAACTTGCCCTTGTAAGATAAAAACACAGCTGATGAGAAAGTGAAACAGTGAACAAAGAGGTGAATTTAAAGACTGAATCTGCTATTGTATTCGAACTGATATGAGACCTTTAAGAAGTAACTTTACAGAAAGACATTATGACTGACCAGCTGGATAGCAAGGCCGTATTGTATCTAAAGGAAAAGTTTTTTTAAATGTACTGCATCAGCATTATTAGATGAATAGAATACTGTTAGTAAAAGTGATGTAGATGCCTTGTGACTAACCACGTCAGTAAGGTGGGCATAACTTGAATGCAAACACTATAAAATATTCTGTACTTCCTGCATCATGTCAGACAAAATTCTGTACTTGTATTGTTTTTTGCCTCCTGGTGTACACTAGTAAACTTTTGAATCTGAACCTCCTGTGTATTGAATTCTGATTTTTTTATTTAACAGTTTGGTCCTTCGAGCCGGATTTCCCTTGGTAAGTGGCAGATCAGAGCATATTGGTGGTCGAATACTGCGCAGGATAAGTTACCGAAATGGTCCTTCTTGAGTGAAAAGACCTCCGACTGAATTGTCGTGTGTAAAGAGGCTGGCCACTTTCTGATCTGTGGCCGAAGAGCGGAATTAGAATGAATTTCAAAACCAGGAGGCTCAGGTAGGAAGAATTTGCCTTTTTTCTGTTTTAGATCAGGGACTAGGTTACAGTATATTGTTGTCAAGATTTGTTTTGCAGATCAGGGACAAAAGGAAGTACTGTATATTTGGTCATAGATCAGGGTAACAGAATAAGGTAGGCAGTTATTCTAGATAAACTGTAAACAGGAACTAAGAATTTGATATCACGTGATAAAAAAGGGTTACGTAACATTTTCTTTGACATGGGTAATCAGTGCACTAAAACCTCGCGAGATCCGCCCCTAACCGAAGACGCAAAATACATGCAATTACAGCGTGCTGATAATGTTAGGTATTATACGAAATGGGTTAACAAATATGAATTTGATGGTAAACTAGATAAACTTACACTAGTTAAACTCCTTAAACAGCTTAAATCTGATGCAGGAGGTCAGGCAAAAAAGCAACGCCAACTAGGCATACCTCAAGCACACAGGTGGATTGAGGAAGCAAATCGTAGAGAACAGAAGCTTAAAAATTCAAAAACATTATTTTTAGACAAAGAGGATAATAACTTGGTAATAGCTACAGCTCCTCCTCCCTTGCCCCCTCCCTTACCCTTTTCAGGATATGAAGTGAGTGGACAGGCTGGTCCACCTCCGCGTTATCCTGAAGTTTCAGTAAGACCACAACCATTTGTTAGAGATCCTATTGAGACTAGGTCTCGAGCACGTAAAACATATAGGGACACAGAATCATACCAAATAGAGAGAAATCTACAGGATGAGAGTGAGGAAGAAATATGCCCACTTATAGAAGTTCCAAATCCTCAGGCAGGACAGGAAGGGCAGGATCCAACACTCTTAGTATATAGACCATGGACACCGGAAGACATCCGGAAGGCTACTGAGGGAATCCCCCATCCGAAAGTTAATTTTACGAAATTTTTAGAAGATTTACAAGGCATGAGATTAAGTTACCACCTGAATCAGGAAAAAGTAGAAAAAGTAGTAAGACAAATTATAGGTCCAGATTGGCACATGATTTGTGGCACCTGGAATCCTCGTAATGCAGAACTTAGGCCACTCCCACATAGTGACGCAGAGTTAGACAACAGAGTGAAAGGTCTGACAGACCGAATCTCTGAGAAATGGAAACCCAGAGCAGACTGGACTTGCATTAATCAATGCATACAACAGGAAAATAAGGCAATAGATGGATATTATGCTAGATTATTAGAATGTTTTAATAATCATAGCGGTATGTCGGTTCCTGAGAACCAAACAACTGATTCCCTGTATGAACATCAATTAAAAAATGCATTTTTGAAGGGTTGCATTGCACCTATTAGTAGCTTCATTACGAAGCATATGATAGATCATCGAACAGGGAGGCTACAAGCCTTACTCAAATACGCTAGACATGCTGAGAGACATTTTAATAGTAAAAAGAAAAAGAAGGTGCAAGTCTTCACTGCTGAAGACGGAGCTGAAGTATTTGTATTACAGTCAGGTAAAAAGGGCAAGAAGAATGCCCAGGGAAACAAACAGTCTGACAAACGATCAGAAGATTTTGAAGAAAGGAAAAAGAGAGGTGAATGCTTCAAGTGCGGAAAGAAAGGGCATCTAGCTAGGGACTGTAAACAAAATAAGAAAGCAACGACGGAAGATAAAGGGGATGAGGACTGACTATATGATAGTGAGGATACATCATATGAAAGTCAGGAATCACCAGTAACAGCTAGAATATAAAAGACAAATGCCAATGTAGTAGAAGGAGTAGAGGAAGTACAAATTGACTTAGATGAAAATGGAAATGAAATTTTAGATTTAGCATTGTTGAGCCTGGAGCTCTACCTAGCAGATGCAAAACCGGAAGTGACACTTCTGGTGGAGGGAAGGGAAGTCAAATTCCTGTGTGACTCAGGAGCATCATGGACTTTGATACACCCCTCCAAGTTACCAGAACATTCCGAATCACCTGATTATATATCAGTAAAAGCAGCAAACAGACAGCTATACAGGGAGCCACTCTCCCATGATATAGCAATAACTGACCCTGTTTCAGGTATGACCCAGAGAAGTAAAATAGTTGTGTCTGCAAAGTGTCCAGTAAACCTATTGGGCAGGGACCTTATGCAGATATTTAGCATAGCAGTAGTTCCAACTGTACAAGGTATGGAGGCACAGAGACAAATGGATACATTTGTAGTGCGATCGGAGGGTGAAACTTTTTACTGGTACAGCCAGGACCTAGTCACGACTGGTCCAGGGGCAGTAACCGAGGAACTGATGAACGTAGTCATCAGTAAAGCTCCCTCCCTTGACACTGATCGACAGCATTTGTTACACTGTACTCTATACTACTGTACCACACCAGGACCTGATAGAGAGTATGAGCAAGAACTGTTTAGAAATCGTGCAACTAGATTGGTTTTGCGTACTTTGTACTGGGATACAGAGGGGAACAGTGTAGTTAGCTGTTCATTACCTCAAGAATTCCTTGCATTGTATAGATCAAATCGGTTGCCACATGTCAGCTTGACAAAGAATAAAAGTGTCAAATGGGCAGATTTAGGAGAAAACGTAACAAGATGGGAGAAACAGACTGATTTAGAACTGTCAGAACAAGGGATACAAAAACAAAAACTGAATTGGTTGACACAGACACATCCAGCTGTACACTTGCAATCTAGCAAGGACAGCTGATTAGCATTTTTATTAGAAGAAGAAGAAAAGGCCTTGTGTGAAATTCCAACAACTCTTTGGTCAACAGGCAAGTCAGATGTAGGACTTATTCGAACAGCAGGACCAGTTACAATTACCCCAAAGTCAGCTTTTAGACCACAGAAAAGACAATACCCTTTGAGAAAGGATGCAGAAATAGGAATTAAGCCTATAATAGCAGCATTACTCAAAGAAGGAGTACTGGTAGAATCTCCTGATTCACCATGTAATACACCCCTATTTCCTGTTAAAAAAGCAAATGGGGAATGGCGGATGGTACAAGATTTACAAGCTGTAAATAGTGCAGTAATACCTAGAGCACCCACGGTGCCAGACCCACATACTTTGTTAAATGATTTAGAACCACAACATAAGTATTTCTCTGTGGTAGATATTAGCAATGCTTTCTTTTCAATACCTATACATCCTGATAGTCAATATTGGTTTGCATTCACATTTCAGGGTAAAAGGTATACGTGTACTCGACTACCACAGGGATATTGTGAGAGCCCAACAATTTTTGCACAAGAAATGGCTAGCAACCTGGCAGGATTTACCCCACCGGGAGGTAGTCAAATTCTACTTTATGTAGATGACATCTTGCTAGCAGCCCCCACCCAGCAACAGTGCAGGGAGGATACTGTAGCATTATTGAAATTTTTAGCAATACAAGGACACAAAGTAAACAAAAGTAAGTTACAACTTTAGAGAAAACAAGTTAGATACTTGGGATATGTAATATCCAATGAAGGTAGAATACTAGATGAGGAAAGAAAAACAGCAATTTTGCAAGCACCCAAGCCAACAACCAAGAAGGAAATGATGTCTTTCTTAGGTACAACTAATTTTTGTCGGAGCTGGATACCAAATTATGCTTTGGAATCTGCTCCACTGACTGACTTGATATATAAGACACCAATGGCAGCACAAGACATTTTACAATGATCAACAGAAGCAGAAACGGCTTTCTGCAGGTTGAAGCAGTTGATAGCTTCTTCATTAGTTTTAGGACTTCCAAATTATCACAAACGGTTCTTTCAGACCGTAGATTGTAAGCAAGGATACATGACATCAGTATTGACGCAAAAACATGGGGACAAGCAACGCCCCATAGCTTACTATTCATCACAGTTAGACCCAGTGGCGCGATCTTTGCCTCACTGTGTACAAGCAGTAGTTGCAGCCGCAATGGCAGTACAGGCTTCGGCCTCAGTGGTGTTATTCCACCCTCTCACATTGAGAGTGCCTCATGCAGTTGCAATAATTTTACTGCAAGAGAAAGTGGCATACCTTTCTCCTGCTAGACATCTTTCATGTATGACTATACTGCTGAGCCAACCTCATATGACAATTGAACAATGTACGACATTGAATCCATCAACATTACTTCCAACTCCTGTGGAGGGCACACCACACAACTGCCTGCAGGAAATTGAACAGTTAGCTTTACCTAGACAAGATCTTACAGATATGCCCTTGGATAATGCCGAGGTGACATATTACGTAGACGGCTCATGCAGAAGGGGTCCAACAGGGAAGAATCTGGTGGGATATGCAGTAGTTACAGACACTGAAATTTTAGAAGCTCAATCCTTACCACACAACTTATCTGCACAAGCAGCAGAGTTGATAGCTTTGAAGAGAGCATGTACTTTAGCAAAAAACAAGTGTATAAACATATATACTGACAGTCAGTATGCTTTTTCTACAGTACATGTATTTGCACAACAATGGAAAAATAGAGGAATGATAACATCCAGTGGAAAACCTATTAATCATGCGCAATTTATTTTGGAGTTATTAGAATCTATTCAGTTACCTACCAAAGTAGCTATTTGTAAATGTGTAGCTCATACAAAACAGCAGGATAGGATTTCGAAAGGCAATGCACGAGCTGATGCAGCTGCAAAGCAAGCAGCCTCAGACTCAGAAACTTTACTTTTGAACGAGGAATTACAACCCTCTGAGATTTTAGATTTAGACATGTTAAAAACAATGCAGACGCTTACTACAAAAGCAGAAAAACAATAATGGGTAAAACGAGGTGCAATTCCTGAGAATGGACTGTACATTTCCAAAGAGAGAAAACCTATATTGCCGTCTAATTTATTTAGATATGCAGCTTTGTTGAGCCATGGGCAGAGCCATGTCTCAACAGGGGGGATGGTACAGTTAGTAAATCGAATATTCCAAACATATGGATACATAAACTACACAAAAAAATTTTGTGCAGCTTGTCATACTTGTAACAAGCACCATGCACAAGGAGCATTTAAAACCAAGCAAGGAAGTTTTCCTATACCACCATACCCGTTCCATACTATTTGTATGGATTTCATAGAATTGAATAAATGTGAAGGGAAAAAGTTTTGTTTAGTTATTATAGACATGTTTTCTAAATGGGTAGAAACTTTTCCAACCAAAAACCCGGATGCAGCAACAGTGGCGAAATCCCTGATAAAAGAAGTAATCCCTAGATTTGGCATTCCGGAGAGGATTTATAGTGACAATGGCACACATTTTGTGAATCAGACGATTCACCAGCTTGGGAGATTTTTTGGTATCTCCTTGAAGAACCATTGTGCTTACCACCCACAGTCAGCAGGACTGGTGGAAAGGTACAATGGTACCCTAAAGAACAAGTTAAGGAAGCTAGTAGAGGAGACCCAAAAGAATTGGATATACTGTCTGCCTTTAGCACTGCTGAGTATGAGAACGGTTCCAAATGTAAAGGGTTTGACTCCCTTTGACATGGTTTTTGGGAGAGCATATTATGTGCCTCAGTGGAAAGCTCTCATGCCTGCAGAGCAGGAGGCTGACAGTTCGTTAGCAGAATATATGAAGAAATTGTTAAGGAATAAGTCTGTTTTGCAGTTTAACTCTTTTTCAGATAAGGAACAGACCAGACCAGTGGAAACAGTCATGGGCCCTGGAAGTTGGGTGTGGCTGAAAGTGATGAAAAGGAAAAACTGGGCGAGTCCAAAGTGGGAAGGTCCGTACCAGGTTCTGTTGGCAACGCCTACTGCAGTTAGAGTGGCCGAGAGGATGTCCTGGGTTCATTTGACGCATTGTAAACTGGTAAAGAACTTTCAACTTGATAAAAACTTTGTGACTGATACACAACCAGACCGAGATGGCCAAAAACAAAGCGAATAGAAGTTTAGATCAACCCCAGAGATGTTGCATAATCATTTTGTTGTGTGTACATTTATTAACTGTAATTGTGACAATTTTTCTCTTGCTGTGGTTTATCCTACACACAACCACACAAGTGAAAATGGGAAGGCGTGATGAAACATCTATAGATTGGCATCCAGATTTTAACACATACCTAGCCATGAAACGTGTGTATGCAGAGACTATGAACATTTCAAATTGCTGGGTTTGTACAGCTATACCAACAGCATATGGAGGACTGATAATGTCCGCTGTCCCTTTGGGGATAAATGAGACTTGGGAGAATTTACTTTTCGACACAGGAACTGTGAAATCACAGGACAAAATAGCTTTATTTTTACCTGTCACACAAAAAGGAGTTGTATGTTTCTACAAAAATGACACCCTCCAGGTGGGCTGGAGCAATTGTAATATAACCATATCTTACCGATGTTATATTAAGAATAGTAATGGCAATACTTTTTGCAATACTAATTATGACTTGTATTTAAACTCATTGAAAACGACTATGAGTGACATTCAAAAAAATCCAGTTTTGTTTAAACAATTGTCAGTTATAGATCAGAAAATGTTTCATGCAGGGCTGATGCGTATTAGTACTAAAGTAGAAAACTGTTATTTTATTTGTGGGAAAAAGGCATATAAATGGTTACCTGAGAATTGGTCTGGCAGTTGTTTTTTGGGTTATCTGGTTCCAGCAATAAGACATACTGCAGAATTACCTTTGGGTAAGATATGAAACATAAGGGAAACAGCTTGATAATCTGAAGGTCCAGTTAAGAAACCTGTGAATCCAGTTGGGAAGATCGAAGCTGGTTGGAAAGACCATAATTCAGTAAAAGACAGAAGTGAATTGACTCATATGGACTTAAGTGACAGTGTTATATCCTGGGCAGGAATATTACCAGCCTATGGAGCAGTCAAATCGATCTGGGAGCTGAGGAAGTTGTCGAAACTTCTCGAAGTAATGAGTAATGCAACTTTTTCCTCCCTAGAACTGGTGACTGATTAACTGAATGCAATGAGAACTGTTGTGCTACAAAATCGGATTGCTCTTGGCTTCACCCTAGCGGTGAGAGGTGGTACGTGTGCGCTTATCAAAGAAGAATGCTGTGCTGTCATCCCTGACAATCGCCACGAGATAAATAATCACCTAGAGGTAATTCAGCAAGTATCAGTCATGACTGAACCAGGCCCAAATCCACTGACGGACTTTTTCCAGAATCTATTTGAGGGGTGGGGTTCCATCCTAATGAACATTCTAAATGCTATTTGTGTGGGTATACTCCTAATAGGAGCATGTGTTTGCTGTGGAATTCCCTGCATGAAAAGATTAATCAAAGATTTTGTTGATGTATCTGTTACTGAAACTTTCTACCAAGATATTGAAATTGAAAGACTGATTTCAGATGATGCTTTTTCTGAAGTATAGATTAAATGACTCACCTAGCTGAAAATCCTGAGTGTGAAAGGCTAGGAGATGAAATGACACTATGCATACTTCAAAATAGAATAAAAAGTATTAATAGGGGGGAAAATATTAGAAAAATATGTATTTAAATATATGTGAAATGCTAGTTTAAAAGCAAGGTAGTTTATAATGCATTTTATTCTATTAATCATATAACAGAAGGGATAAATTTATGTGTAAATGCAAGTAGCTTCTGAAACTGTAGTGTGCTTTGACCCCTGACCCTGGCAGCTGCCAGCTCAGCAAGCTTAATGTTATGCTTTTCATAAGTGATTATCTGCTGGGTCAGGAAATTAAATGTGTAAATCTTCCACTCCTTCCTGATAAGATACCTTGTTCTTGTAAATAATTAAATCTTCCTTTCCTGATGTAGTAACTTGCCCTTGTAAGATAAAAACACAGCTGGTGGGAAAGTGAAACAGTGAACAAAGAGGTGAATTTAAAGACTGAATCTGCTATTGTATTTGAACTGATATGAGACCTTTAAGAAGTAACTTTACAGAAAGACATTATGACTGACCAGCTGGATAGCAAGGCCGTATTGTATCTAAAGGAAAAGTTTTTTAAATGTACTGCATCAGCATTATTAGATGAATAGAATACTGTTAGTAAAAGTGATGTAGATGCCTTGTGACTAACCACATCAGTAAGGTGGGCATAACTTGAATGCAAACACTATAAAATATTCTGTACTTCCTGCATCATGTCAGACAAAATTCTGTACTTGTAGGGTTTTTTGCCTCGTGGTGTACACTAGTAAACTTTTGAATCTGAACATCCTGTGTATTGAATTCTGTTTTTTTATTTAACATTATTATTCTCATAAAAAAATGCAATCAGTATTATTCAGTTATAGGTCTCTAGTTTTTATCTCCTCTTTATTTCCCTTTTTAAGTATAAAATGTATAACTTCTGTACATAACTCTTTCTATTTAATTCCAGTTTCTAACCATTCATTCATAACTTCTATAAACATTATTTTTTGCCACTTTTTCATTTCTTTATACATGCCATATTCAATTCCATCCAATTATGTTGTGGAAGTCATGTTAATCTCTTTTAGAGTTTTATTCAATACTTTCATAGTTATTTTTTTCTAAATACTTATTATCTTCATTATTTAATTTTTCACCTTTATACATTTGTTCTATGTTTTCTTCTCTATTAACAAATAATTCCAATGCATACTCTTTAATTATTTCATAAACTGGCTAGCATTTTTAGTTTTTTTTCTTTCTTCTCTTATCCTTATTATATCTTCAAGATTATCTCTACTAAACATACTGTATGAACAACAATCACATGTTATTACTTGCTATACTTTTAATTGCATGTCTAAACCACTATGCTTATGTAAATATCTTATGCAATCATATATCTGCTATATTTTATAACTGTATGTGTAAACCACAATGCTAATGTAAATATCTTATGTATAGTATGTTAGTAATTGTTTATGGAGTTTTTCTCCTCGTGCCTCCACTGAAAAGAGACAGCTATGTCCATTCGGACCTCCCCGGTAAACAAATGTAAAATAAATAAATATATTCCTTCTTGCTCTCTTATTTGCTTACCTTCATTATTTTTTAATTCTCTTATTTGTCATTCTTTTATTATTTTACTTAAATATAGTGTTACCTCTTCTTTTTTTCCTTGTAAACAATATTTTTGTTTATATAACAGGATATTAATTTTAATTTGATTCATTTTATATATTTCTCTTTCTTTTTCATAAAATGAATTTTTCTTCTCTACTAAGTCTTTAAATGTTTTTTGACTTAATATCTAATATTTCTCTTTTTCTTTTCTTCCACATACATTCTAAAAACACTTTTTATATTCCTCTTTAAAATTAAGTAACCAAAGAGTCCAATTATCATAAAATTTTCTCATATTCATATGATTTTTCCATAATTTAATAAGTTCTTTTTTCTCTTCTAAATCTAATTCTTTTTCATTAATTCTCTTTATTCCTTTTTTATTCTTATATATTCTTCATTTTCCTGTACTTTAACACATATAACTACATGATCTGAAAATCCAGCATATCTAATTCCTTTTTTTAATAACCTTTAAACTATCAGATATTAAAAAATAATCATTTTTTGTCCTACTTTCATTCTTTTTGTAGGTCCAGTGGTCCATACACTTAACTTTCCAAATCTCATAATTTATGTAACCATTTTAACATCACAATTGCTCTTATTTTTTCTTAAATTACAATTAGAATCACCCACCACCATAATGTCCATATTTGCAGAAATTCAAGAATATTTTTAAACATCCTTTCTCTCTCTTTTTTGTTATATATGCATATAAAGCTATAATTCTATACACATACTTTTCCATCTCAAGTCTATTACCATAATTCGTCCTAGTTCCACTATGGTTACTTCTAATATTTGAATGTTTTCTTGACATAATATACATATGCCAGAGTACATTTATTTTCCCATGTTCAAACTACTGCACCATTCCAAGGTTTTTCAGTTTGTGTTCTTTCTTCCTCTGTTAATAATTTGATGTCTACTAAAACAATAATATGTGTATCTACTGCAGCACACCATTGTAATATACCTATTATCCTCTTAATATTTTTCATACTGTTCACATTTAAAGGTAATATTTTCAGATTTTAAGAACAGTTAGTAAAATAAAATGTTTACCCCTTTTCTTTCTTATTTTCTCTATCCATTATATTTTTGAATTTTCTTTTCCTTTCTTAAACTATTTTCCCTATTGAATTCTTTTTATTTCTTATGTGCACCAATTAGCTTCTTCCTCACTTGTCTCCTCTGTTTCTTTTTCCTTGTTACTTTCTTTAACTTCATGTATAAGCTCTTTATCAGTCACATAATTTGTATATTTTCTTGTATAACACATTTTCTATCTCTTTCTAATGTATAGCTTAATTTTCATGTTCATTTTCTTGCACATTCATTTCACATTCTACCCATGAATGATCAGTATTGCCACATTTTTGCACCATAATACATTTTTTTGTATTATGCCCTGTTTTACCACATAAATAACATTCATTGATTAAATGATCATTTTTTTCCATAAAAATAACAAGTCTTTGGTTGACCCCTGTATTTCATAAAACTCCTATTACTATGAACATTAATAATACTAGGTAAATGCGTAACATTATCATTCTCCATTTTCAGTATTACTCTGCATTCCCATCCCCAAGTCCATAGTCCTCTTTCATCATATATTTTGTAGTATTCATTACTTCTTTACAAATAGTTAACAAATGTTCTTTCAGTTCTTTTGCTTCAATGTCATTTCTAAACTATATAATTATTCTTTTTTTTTGTTTGCCTGTAAAAAGTTTGCACCACATATTCTGACCATGGATAAATATTTTTCTTTTGTTCATATGCACCCAAACAAGTTTCCATGTCCTGCCCAGTCTCATTTATCAAGTCACAAAAAGTATCTTTATTAATTAAAATAAATGTTCTTACCTCTTTTGCTTTGACACCCAGAGGTGCTATGACAGAGTCCCAAACCTCATACCTGTCCAAGCTTTCTTATTTTTTACTGTTCACATGTACTGTATACTTCTTTTTTGTTCCTTTTAGTTCTTCTTCTTTGCTCCTTTTCCAACAGTCTGTGCATAGGTTTTTGTCTCTGGAACATTTTCTGATATAGTCTTTTCTTCTCCTTTTACTTCTATTTTTCCCATGATGTCACTCCACGAAATTGCTGCCCCACTTTCCGGCTCACTTTGGTTTACCATTTCTTCCAAATAATCATCCTGCAACCCCCCCTGATTGTAGGGTTGTAATTACACATTTTTAGAGGTAACTGTCTCTCCTTCAAACAATCTCCTCTAAAAGTTTTCCTAGGAATCCATTCTTAGTTACAGCTACAATCTCCTTTCCTCCAATGGCACTGTTTTTTTCTGCACCCACATCATCAGAAAAAACTTCTGGTAGTAATTCCACTATTTCAATTACATTTTCAGCAACTTTTACTCTATGTTCAGCAAAAAGCTGAATCAGCCATGTTTTCTATCTGTTCCTCCTGGTTGTCTCCATGCCTGGACAGGAAACAGGAAGTCAGGATGTGTAACATACAATGCCTTCCCCCAACTACCAAGAGCAGGGGAAGTTCCCCAGTTCTCTGGCCAAATTATCTCTAGTAGTATAAATACCACCTCAGGTGTCCCCTGAAAACAGGCTATTAA
>NC_056729.1:700662066-700672066 GCF_019279795.1 Protopterus annectens | reverse complement strand
TATGATCCTCTCCATGGCTTTGCAGATAAGGCTTGTCAAGCTAATGGGCCGGTAATTTCCAGGGTCGGTGGAGGCACCGCCTTTGTGAAGTGGGACCACAGTTGCAGTGCGCCACTCCTGGGTACATATCCAGAGGTAAGACTATGATTAAACAGCTGTCCTAGCTGTGGGTTTAATTCCTCGTTGAGTTCGTGGAGCACACAGCCGGGGACACCATCAGGTCCCATGGATGCTGTGTTTTTGCTTTGGAGAGAGCAGTTCTCACTTGGGCGTTGGAGATGTTTGGGGGCTGCAATCGCTTGGTATAGATATCTCTCCTTTTGGGGAGGGGCAGTAGTTTGCACTGAACCTGTCAGCCAGTATGTTGGCAATGTCTGTAGGATCAGTAATCTTCACATCATTTTGAACTAGTTCTGAGCATATCTGGGAGTTTCCTCCCAGGTTTCTAACATAGCTAAAGAAGGCCTTATGATTGTCTTTTGAGTCTTTAGCTATTTTTCTCTCAAAATTTGCTTTGGATGATTTTATGAGAGCTCTTAGTTTTTTACTTATAGTGATCAAGGGTGTCTTACCTTTTAAGGATTTTGCTCTATCTTGTAGTAGCTTCCTCCTTTTGTTGTAGAGTTTGTTTATGGCTGGGGTCCACCAGAGTGGACGCCTGCCTTTGGTACAAAGAGTCTTTGTTTTGCTTGGGATTGCCTTATCCATGCAGTCCTGCAGGTGCTGGTAGAAGGCATTTGTAAGTGATTCAGCGGCTTGAGTACTGTTTTCCGTCGGCTCGTGGGCCTTAGAGGAGACCACCCTAGTCTTTAGGACGGTGAAGTCGGCTTTCGAGGACTTCTTTACTGTGGTCTTTTTATTTCAGGTGGGGTGGGATGAGGACCTCCAGCGAGACTAGTTTGTGATCTGATCTCACCAGTGAGGGGTATACTTCGGGTGTTGAACATTGTGCTCCCATGTTCGTGATGATGAGATCAAGTATGTTTTCTCCTCTTGTGGGGATGGTGACTAGTTGTTCCATGGCATTTGAGTTTATGAATTCCAGGAACTTTTGGGCTAGGGTGTTTGGGCTTGAGTAGTGTTCCCAGTCTATATTAGGGTAATTGAAGTCACCTAGTATGATGGTGTTTGGTGATACATTTATCCCTCTAGTGTTTTCAGGAAGGCCAGGTGAGGTTCCTGAGTTTGTGAGGGTGGCCTGTAACATGCTACAATTTGCAGAGCAGTCTTGCCTATGGTTAATTGCACCTGGATGGTCTCCGATGCATCATGCGTTGCCACCAGTCTTGAGGTGTGGGTGTCTTTGATGAATATGGATACCCCCTCCTTTCTTGGTATTGTCCGGATTTTGGGGCCGAACGCATGATAAGAGGTAAAACCTGATAGTGCTGGGGTGCTCTCAGGAGCCTTGAACCAGGTTTCTGTCACTGCACAGACATCGATGTTCTCCATACTGAGAAGGGCCTCGAGTGCGTGCATTTTGAGATTTAGACTTCTGGCATTGAGCAGCATTACCCTTAGTTTTTTTCCTTTTTGTGTTCTAGGGTGGTAGGTTTAGAATTTGAGCCTTGCCTAAAAAGGCACTATGGGGTGGCAAGAGCCTTTGCCAATATCCGGAATCCCAGGGTGACAGGTGCAAGCCGTCCCTTGCAAAGCAGCGTGGCTTGTCCAGCATGTCATCCCAGGCAGACAGACATTGGATCCCCTTTGAATGACACCAGAGTTTAAGCCAATTGTTAAAGCTGATCATCTTATCTCTGTATTGTGGCATCATTCTTGGTGAAGGTAGGATACTGCTCAAGGTCAGGGTCATACCTGCCTGGGCTACATAATCAGAGAGCTCCTCAATGTCTCTTTTCATGTAGTCCAAGGAGGTAATCTCAGGTCGTTTACACCAGCGTGGACAATGACTGAGTCATATTTGTACCTGCTGTTGAGAGACCTGAGTGCTTGCGTTATGTGGCGGATTCTAGCGCCCGACAGGCAGCTTACTGTGACCTTCTCCTTACTCAGTCTGGTGAGCGGGACGTCAGTGTGTCTGACTATGGAGTCACCAATGACTAGTGTGTCCTGCATTGTGTTTGGCCTTAAGGGCTGTGACTGTTTGACACTCTGACTGTGAGGTCTATGTGTTGCAGGTGTTGTGTTCTGAGGTGGTGGTTGTTTGGGTGTCTGCTTTGGTGGCCTCTGCTGTTTTGGTAGATTTTGATCAGAGCCGAGTATGTCTTTGTGTGTTTATGTGTATGATTTGAGGTTGTGATGGTACTATGTGAGACTGGGTCTATAGTGTGTGTGGTAACCTTCTCCTCCTGACTGGTCTTGCCAGTCCTATGTTGAGAGAGCTCAGCCTCCAGTTTGGCCGTATAGTTGCATCTCTCGCATGTATTTGTGTTTTGTGGGAGGAGGAGAAGGTTGTCTGTGTACATGAGGCAATTGTAACATTGCCTCAATATTCCCAGGTTCACCAGCTGAGCAGGAGAGGACACTAGCAACTGATCCCTCGACATGCTAGAAGGACTAGACAAAAACTTTAAAAGAGATTCCGGGGCGAGTGACCGAGAAATGGGGTTTGCCTTTTGGGGTGCTATCTATAAGAGTGCTGTATCAAGGTAATAAGTACTGTAGGAGCAAGTGCTAGGTTTAACAGATAGAGAAAAGTCTACTTGGAGTCAAGTAGAGATGATCTTTTAGGTATTAGAGAAAGTGCTAGTAACAGGGATGCTTAAAGGTAAGATTGAGAAGAATGCACTCTGCAGTGTGCACTAGAGAAGTTAGATATGAAAGTAGGTAACTTGAGTTTTACCTGTTTAAAAAGTTAAGGTTTAGTGGAGAGTTACTATTTTTAAAACAGCAAGATGGACTGAAAGGGGTGGTTACTTTTGTATTTTGGTACTATGAAATACTGTAGGATGGCCAATAAATTTAAATAATTGAAGGGGTGGGATTTCAAAAGTGATGGTTTTGTGATTACTCACATAAGCCAGTGAAAGTAGAGAGAAATGAGATATATGGTCAGATTAACATAAGAGGCGGGCAACTAGAAAGACAGTGGTATTTAACAAGACAACTTAAATGGGTGGGAGGGAGGTGAAAAATTCTGCCTGACTCAGAACAGAGAGAGCTGTGGTCTCTTTTGAAGTTTTAATATGCTGTTAAACAGAATGCAAGCAAAACACAAGGTAAAGAAAACAAACTACAGTATTCAAAATATAGAAAGGCAATACAGAAATACAAAATATAACAGCAAACTAACCTTTCCTTCACAGCAAAGTGTAGCAGAGTCTGGATGAGCCTTTCTGGTAAACACATATTGGCTACACATATTTTCTTTTTAGGAACATTTAGAATACCACCATTTATTTCATTTTTAATTAACATGCCATCTCTCTGTGTCAAATGAAATATTTACTTTTTAAACTATACTCTTTGTCTAGTGCACATTTTTCATCATGAGTTCAATAACCATGCACATATATGGTTAGAGTTCAACTGCCACTATAACCAGTATTCAGATAAAAGCAAACCAATTTGTGGTTTATTTTGTGGAGTAATTAAAGTGCCTCCATTTTACCATTTTTAATTAGTAATACATGACTATATAAACTACACACAAATAGCTGACCCACATAAAAATATCTTACATTGCTCAAACTGGAATAAAAAGTCATCCATAAAAGAAAACTGTAACAAGCCGAAGGCGATGTATTGCAAACTCTGCACTTAGAAATACAAAGGAAAAAAAGAAGAAGGAAAAGAAGGGGAGAAAGCAGAGTGCCAGAAACACTATAGGTCAGGTATGGTGGAAGGGTTTGTCACTAAAGATGGAGATTCTTCTTACACAACTATCATTACAGTAAGTATATACCTTTTATATCAGATAAGAAGAGGTTCATATTTGGCAGCAGTTAAGTCAGGGTCTGTAGCTAATTCTTGGTTTTATTTCTCCAAGTATTTTCCTTTTCTAATACCATGAGATGAATGGACCCATTCCTAAGTCAAAGTATGATTAAAGTTCATGAAATTAGCATTGCTTCAATCTTAGATGTTAGCCAATAGTGCTCTTCACAGCACCCGCAATGTGCCCAGAACTGAATCTTTATGCAATTCTTACAGAGTTACATGTATTCATAACATATCTAAATAAGACTGTAATCTTTTTTTTTTTTTATGAGACCCATTGCTCCTACTACTATTGAAACTGCCTGGGTATTCTTCTTCCACATCACCCTTGTTTCTTCCTGCAAATCCTGATATTTTATGACTTTGTGTCTACCTGTACATAAGACACTGTAATCACTGGGTGCAGCAATTTTAATGATCAGTGCTGCTTTGTCTTCTTTTCATGGACAACTACACTTGGTTTTCTCACATCTATTTTTTGAACTGTTGGTAATGGGTGATCCCATGTCATATATACCCCATCATTCTCTATAATGATTTGTGGCTTATGTTTCCAATGCTTCTCAGCTACTTCAATATTGTAATGTTTGTAAAATCCTCAGTGCAACATTCTTGCCACATTATTATACCTTTCAGTATACAGGTCCTTTGCAATTAGTGTATCATACCCAGCAATAAGGTGTGCGACTGTTTCTAATTCTGTCTTACGGAACCTGCATTTGTCTGTTTCTCCCACATATTCAATGGACTTTGTAAAACAATGTGTTCTTAGTCCACTATCCTGGGTCACTAATATTAATCTTTCATCTTTTCCTTTAAATTCACCTCTCCTTAACATTCCTGCATTCGCTCCTGATCGACATGAGGTTGTTCCAGGAGTTTTCTGTACTTGCAACTTTTCCACGTTTCTTGCCTACTCATCTGATCCTTCTCTTTTTATATATTTTTTTGTTTTGTTTTTTGGCACATTCAGTTGCTGCCTGATTGTCACCTACTTCTAGTTGGTTTCCATTCCTGCTTGGTGCCAATATGCTTCTGCTAATCTAAGCAAGGAAGTCATAGGTTCATAGGTTGGTACTAGGCTATCAGCCCTAGGGCCTATACAAGCCTAGCCATAACAATTCCCTGGCTATTTCTTCCCACATTATTTACTTTCCTGGACCCCTGTCTAGCAGGGCGACTGACGTGATCCCTGGGGTGAATTTCCTTTCTCCCATCCAATCGTCAAGGTTCCTCTTGAAGAGGTCCAAAGAGGCACTCTGCTTGACATGTATGGGCAATCTATTCCAGAGTCTGGGGAGTCTCTGGGTCAGGAACCTATCCCTCCAGCATGTTTTGTTTATTGTGATGATTTGTTCTCTTCATGTTTCTAAACTTTCACTATGTTTGGATCTGATGAGGTTAGTAGATATGTATGCAATCCTACAATTGCATATCTATACATGTAATCAATTTTGAAAAGGCCCATATCTCCTTCAGAATGAGGAATATACAATCTTGGTATACACCGATTTTTATATCTCATTTGATAAGCATGAAGCATTTTTCTTGTTTTCCTGTCCAACTGATCCAATACCTTTTGGGTCAGTCAATCACCCCAAAACTGTAAGTTAGGACAGGAAGAGCCACTATCATGGGAACATAAAACAGATAGCAATAGCCCTTTAAAAAGACTCGGACCTAAAAATATCCCTGACCTGGGCCTGGAAATAATGTCCAGTTTATAGTGCCTCAGAAAAGTATTCAAGGAAGACCACTTTGCAGCTGTGTATATGTCATATAAAAGAGGATGGTGGATACAGACAGCTGCAGTAACTATACCACAAGATGAATGTGCCTTGAGATTACAGGAAGAAATGTTCCATATTTACTATGACTGAATTTAATTCAATTAGCTAACCAGGTAGAAAGGGCAAACTTAGATATTTTTTTCACCCAGCCTTGATTTAACAATGGAAACAAATTGTCATCTTTTTAGAAAGATTTGTTCTGTCTGCATAAAATCATATCCTTACAATGAAGGATGTATTCATCACAATTACAGTGTTCAGAACACTGTAGCAACTTTAGACGTAAATGATGGGTTAGTTCTTATTATACCATGACGTTACTAATGGAAAAGGTCAGTGCGCCGACGGTCGCCGACTTTTTCCATTAGTATAACTCGTTTTAAAACACTGTCTCGCTATGTTAAATGGGTTTAACATAGCGAGACCTTTAAAAAAGCAATGGAGATCTCCGCTATTTTAAAATCTCCGTTTTTTAAATGAGTTTAACATGGCGAGACAGTTTTAAAATAACAACGGAGATGTCCGCTGCTTATTTTAACTGTCTCGCTATGTTAAACTCATTTAACATAGCGAGACGGGAAAAAAACGGAGATCTTGCTTTCTTTCTCTCGCTTTTGCTCAGCTCTGATCGTATGCGCCAGGCGCCAAGAAAGGCTATCAGAATGCCCCATGAACTATGACATGAGCGAAGGGCAGTAAACAGGCATTATACTATGCCATTATTTAAGAAAAGTAATAGTTTCTTTTCTTAAATAATGTCAATAGCAATAACCTCCACTTGGTGTGGGTAATGCTAAATTTACCCATGGTTGGCTTTGTTTGGTCCCTCGGGCTTCACCCTCGGGATCAAACCACGCCAACCGTGGGTAAATTTAGCATTACCCACACCCAGGCATGGGTTATTGCTATAATATTATCTTTGCCTTGTGAAGAACAAAGTAAAAGGACTTGAATGAAAGAACTTCCAAATCAGAGATTATTTTAGATGACGTAATGGCACTAGGAAGAGTATTGTTGAGGAAAATAGCTTCATATCCACCTGGCATCAGAAATCTCACCACCCAACCCTGGCTCTAGAGGGCCAGATGCTGTGCCAAGTGATGTCGGGAATTCTAGTGTCAAAAAGTGGTCCTGGTATAGTTTAAATGATTACTGACATAGCCAATGTCAGGTAATACTGCTTCAGAAGCATCAACATCAGGACAAAGGATGTTGGAGGGACCAGTGACAGTAAAGATTCTGCCTGAACCATTTCTATTTGAGACAGATGCTAGAACCAACAATGGAGCCACTGGTGATGGGGATATGGGTGCCATGGAAAAAGTGACTCCTAATAGAAACTTATAAATATCCTACTGTCCTGAATCACAGTGAACAGGGAAAGAGACTTCAGATCAAATTATCTCTGACCTTTATAGTGTTTCTAACAACTTACCATATTTACAGATACTGGTCAGAAAAAACCTGGATAGCAGTAGCACATAAGTAAAGTAGACAGAACAACAGCAATCAAAGGTATCTTAACAGTCTCCCCTGTTGAAAGAGAAGATACCTTCACCACTATTTTAAGGCAAGATTGTCCCTGATAACAGCCTTATATTCATAAAACTATTAAGCAAGTCTTTACTTTAAAATGTGTTAGACCTTAGAAAACTAAGAAAAATAGTACATTTCTAGCAATAACAAAGACACTAAAGAAAATGTAATGAACACTTGGAAAAGAAAGAAAAACAAGTATCGATATTTGGGGAGCAGATTGTGAGATTAGGTAATGAAATGGGATAAAGCTTGACAAACTTTTGGGTTATTCAACTCAGATTATTTTGCATATAGAGCTCTAATGTTAGAGTTAAAGAAAGATTTGCAGAGATTGGATAGTAAATTTGTTAAACCACAAATAGATTTGATAACTGAAGCCAGAACAGAAAATGCAGACCAGAAAAAAAAATAAATAGAGCATATATGGCAATGTTATATTAGAGAAGACAACACAATATCATGGAGTGAACACTTAAAATAAATCTGTTCAGTGGAGAGAAATGTGTCTTATCCTTAGATATGCAACTAAATAAAAAATGTATTTCTGTATAGTGATGTTTACCAAGTATGTCTATACTCTTATGTCTCTGGAAGAAATGTTCCAACAGACAACGGGGATGTGTTGAGCAGTTGATGGCTCACAAAGAGGTACTTGGAGGCATATATTTTGAGAAAGCACTTACTTGCTTCATTAAAAACATGAATTGAACACTATGCTAAATCTTTTACTTAGAACAGAATGTAACCTTAGTATACAGATGTTCTTGCTGAGTTGGTGTAAAATAACATGTACTAGTGAGGTGAAAGCATAGCTGTCTTTAGTGGCTAAGAAAGCCACAGCTAGAAAATGGAAAAGCAAAGACAAACCATTAGTAAGAAAGGTAAAAATGATAATCATAGAAATTAAAAAGTATGGAACTGTGAACTATTAGAGATAATAAGCAAAAGTCTCTGGTACAAAAACAGGCTGCTTAGGATTCTATAATGAAAGTTGAGCTTGAAGAGGACATTAACAGGAAGTAAAGTTCCTAAGACATGTATCTAATTAATAAAACAGACTTTAATTTAAGGTAGGAGTTGCTGGTCATATGTTAGTACTTGGCTAATAGCCCTTGTGGGCCATTTTAAGCCTAGCCAATTTCTCCCTATAAAAATCAAATTCTGCATCTTGTGTTGGCAGGGTAGGCACCTTAACCATTATGCCAACTTCCCACAAGTATTTCAAGTTTAGTCAATAACCAGAGGTCTGGATCAAACCCTCTACCTTGTGTTTGTAAGGTAAAGACCTTAACATTATCCCAAACCCCCACTCTTGTGCTCTTGTGGTCCAAATGTGAAAATTTATAAGCTAATAAACATAAAACGATAGGGTCACTAGCTGATTCCTGTTCTCAGATTATGTTGTATATAATACAGTTAACTTGTGTATTAAAGTATTTATGTTTAAGAAGCAATGTCATATCAAACTGCAGATTAAGGTTAGATAGAATAGCTGTTTGTGATATATGGCTTTACATGCTTAACAATGGCAAGTTACTGAAAGTTAAATGTAAGCCTTGATTGTCTGACATGAGTTAGCTTATTGGTATTATAGAAAGATATAATAGTTGTATGAGCAATCAGCACCAAAATAACAACTGCACCAAGAATGGGGGGTGCACATAAGTAAAAATAAAATATGATATGATACTTGATAAAGTGTTGCTCTATAAAGCGAAAACGCTCCCCATGAGCATAAGCTGAAGGAATTTCCTTGTTAACAGCAGGTAGTACTAGAAAAAAACTCTTTTTTATAAAGTTTTCTTTAACATTTTCAGAAATTAAGAACATTTAGAAAATTCAATGGCCAGTTGTGAATTCTGGAATGGAAACTGACTAGTGTGCTGTTCAACCTGAATGACAAACAGATGACTGGAAACCAGAAAAGTTTGAAGTAGCTTTCTTTGCCTGTTGCAAGTATATTCATTGAATCCTAGACAAGCAGGGCAATATGAAACGTGGGGAGTAGGAAAAACAAGCTATGCAATTCAGTGGGTAGAATGGCCTGCAAAAATACACACAGAATATTGGAGAGGATGCCATAATTAAAGTATGAGAGCATGGACCCAATGGCACAGAAGAAAAGAGAAAATTGTCAATTCTGTCTAAAAATATTCTGAAAAAAGTTCTTTGTGTTGAGAAGAAGACAATAATAAGGCTCATTTGCATGTATATTTAAATAAGACAGCTTTTCTTTAAAAATGGCTTGAGGCTGTTTTCTTCTGACTGAAGCAGCAGCATATAGCATAGAAGGATTGGTGATTCCAGATGTTTGATGAGAAAGGGGGTACCAAGCATCCTGGGAAAGTTTTATATTCTAAGCACTTCTTATGACTGTGGCATTACTCCTAGAGGTTACTGAAGATGGACCTCTTCTAATATGATTTGCTCTCCTTTGTGCATTGGCTGTTGTATAACAGTCACACTACACATCAGGTAAACATGGATTTGTTAGTACCAGAATTGTGCTTAAGTTGTGCAGTTTTTTTTAACATGCACTTGGAACAACTACTAAATTAATAATTATTAAAAAATATTAATTTAATTTCTTAACCAGGATAGAGCACAGGTCACAAATGACAGTTCCAGTCTCAGCATGGGAAATAATTACAGAGATATATTGCAAGAGATAAAGTATATATAATTATACACTTGTTGAGAATATACAGTAATTATATACAGTAACAGAGATAAAAAATACATATATGCAAAAAGCTTGGAATGTTAAACAT